>NC_139948.1:10404365-10521865 GCF_963454915.1 Gymnoscopelus microlampas
CTGAAGTGAGTAATGTATGTTTTGTAATAATAATCAAAATCTACAAAGTAACTAGTAACTAACATTTTCAAATCATTTTCAATCAATCAATCAATCAATCAGTCAACATGACCTCTAGTGATAAAAGAAGTGAATTACAATATGCTGTGTGTCAAAACAAGTCATCTCTGTCCCTCTCCGCTGCTGATATAACTCCATTTGGGCAATTTCCCACCAGTACTTATATCTTGTATCCCTTTCGTCAAGTTTAAACCACAGTGATTATAGTTTGCCTTTCAAGTGTTTTGTTTTTGCAATATAATACTTCACATAACAATCACCCACGCTTTCTCTCTCTCTCTCTCTCTCTCTCTCAGTAATATTGAAATGATGAGGTGTTGCCATGGTAACCGGAGCCGAGACGGCACAGCAACATGTTTCCCCACAAGACGTCGTTCCTGTCCTGCTCCATCAAAGCACTCCTCTCCTCCTCAAGCACCTGCCATTGAACAAGGCGTCTCCATCAAGGCACTCCTCTCCTCCTCAAGCACCTGCCGTTGAGACAAGACGCAAACCCTGTCCTGCTACATCGAAGCATGACTTTCCTTCTCAAGTACCATTGAACAAGACATAAATCATGCCCGGCTCCATCGACGCACTTCTCTCCTTCTCAAGCACCTGCCTTTGAAAAACAAAACAAAAACAAACAACGATAAAAAAAAAAAAAACCCTAACGCAACCTGTTCCTGTTTTTTGCCGTTCCCGTTTCCTGCAGCACGAGCATGGTCACCCCTGAACCCCCCCCCCCCATAGCACATGACCACTACCTCCGGCACCACCGCGCAACGCTCCCCTGAACACCACCAGCTGTTTGGGACACCGAAGGCAGAAAAATGAGACTGACGATCGACGAGACTTAGTAAATAATAATACGTAGAAAAGGACAAAAACACCTCTTCCCCTGCAAGGCTGCTTCCTCTCGCTGCTTCTTACGCTCAATTGATACTCCGCCGTATGGCAGTGTCGCATGCCCGGAAATAGCTGATCTACAAGCTCACGGCGCGCCGTGAGCTTGTAGATCCTTCACTTCCGGCGTGCTACACCGCCGTACGCCGAAGTATGAGTCGGGCTTTATTGAGTGAGTATGTCTGTTGTCATGGAAAAAAGGACATCTGGCTGCTCTCTCCATAATGGGATTACCATGATCCGTAGTCGAGTATCTCTGCGCTGCTCTTCAAACTAACGGAGAAACCCCTTTCATCTTTGATGCCAAAAAAAAAAAAAAAAAAAAAAACTAAACTCGGACTTAGCCGAACTCGTGGAGACTGTGGGCTTCGGGGGGGTTGGCAGCTTGGACGGATTGCTGGTCTATGTGATAGATCAATGACGAAACAAGAATGGAGTTGTCTTCCTTTTTATTTTTCTACAGAGAATGGCCGAGGGAGCTTTGAACGAAAAGTAAAAAAAAACACTGAACGATGCCTTGAGAAAGAGACGGACTATTTCTGTATTCCTCTATTTCTATGCGTGTGCATCACACACACACACACACACACACACACACACACACACACACACACACACACACACACACACACACACACACACACACACACACACACACACACACACACACACACACACACACACACACACACACACACACACACAATCACACAACTGGAAGGTGTGTTGGAGTGAGGTGGCCATACACACGCACACGCACAGACACACACACACACACACACACACACACACACACACACACACACACACACACACACACACACACACACACACACACACACACACACACAATCACACAACTGGAAGGTGTGTTGGAGTGAGGTGGCCATACACACGCACACGCACAGACACACACACACACACACACACACACACACACACACACACACACACACACACACACACACACACACACACACACACACACACACACACACACACACACACACACACACACACACACACACACACACACACACACAATTTCGGTACAGAAAAACAGAAACCATCATGGTCCGAGAAACAGGCTGCGTTAGATGAAAGTGAGAGTGACAGAGAGAGAGAGAGAGAGAGAGAGAGAGAGGATGAGAGAAGGTCACAAAGCGAGAGATACTGTAGTGTGAGTGTCTATGTGTGTCTATGCGAGTGCATGGATTTATGTGTGTGTGTGTGTGTGTGTGTGTGTGTGTGCGCGTGTGCGTGCGCGCGCCTGCGAGTGTGTTTGTGTGTGTGTGTGTGAGTGTATGAGTGTGCGTGCGTGAAGCGTGCACAGGCTGCGGGCAGTGGGTGGTCCGGGGGAATGCTGAGCTGCAGTGTTTGTTTTTTGCACAGAGGCAGCGGTTTGCTCTCAGCCGTGAGCCGAGGGAAAGTCACTGAGCTTCCAAGGTGATCATCTCACTGTAAGCCACCAGCACTTCCTCCCTGCAATACGCAGCGCTGCGGAGGAAGAACATCTTCCTACAGCACTGGTTAGCAAACCCTTTTTTTTTCTTTTTAAGGACCCCCCCCCCCCCTCCAGTTTTATGGACCCCCCCTCCAGAGGCCACAGACCCCCCCCAATTGATATGATTTTCTATCTCTGTGACCGCAATCCGTATACCATAAAATCCTAACTCTGAGAGTGTGCAAATGGAACCAAATGGACCCTGTCGGGTCCATTTGGTTCATTTGCACACTCTCAGAGTTACAGTCCTGTGACTCCTCAAGGACCCCTGGGAACCGATGTCCCTTCAGAACAAGTGAACCATCTCCAAAACAGTCGGTTCCGACCTCGCATTGTGATCGACTGAGAGCCCCCTCCCCCCCCCCCCTCCCCCCTTTTATATCAGCTTTCTGAAAAACCGTGCACTGTTAGATATCTTCAACACATTATGTTGGCTAAACGCTCCACCAAAGAACACATAAATGACCTCGATGATTATCTGTGACTTGATTGGTGACTGATAGAATGACTGATAAGAGAACCGGCAGTAGGTGTCAACAAAAAAAGGAGAAAAAAAACGGACACTGGAATACAACGTGGAATAAAAGCAAAAACAATCAATGCATATTTCATCAGCAAAATGGATGTATAATGCAATAAATTCATACAGCACACAGTAAAAAAAAATCCCCAGTGTCCCCATTTATCCTATAACAGTATAAAACAGGGTCACTAAACGCTTATAATTTCGAGTTAAGTCAACACACGTACAGGCTATGTCATCTCTTTTACTTTACTGTGGGAGAGTTGCAGCAGAGAGTTTTGGGAGGGGGGGGGGGTGTGTTCACTGAGTCAGCGGGGGCTGCAGTCCTTCCCCTCTGCAGAGCTCTGCCATGCGTCTCTGTTAGCATTCTCTCAGCGTTCAACCTTTCCGCGAGTCCGTTAAAGGGCCGGAATGTGTGCCAAACCACGTACAGTAGGGACAGCATTCTCTCCTGGCCCGCCGTGACTCCGGCTAAATACTGTGTGTGTGCGTGTGCGTGCGTGCGTGCATGTGTCTGTCTCTTAAGTATGTACTCGGCCTGTGCTTGTGCATTCGTGTGTGTGTGTGTGTGTGTGCGTGTGGGCGCGTGTGTGTGTGTAATAGCTAATGCCCTTTGCGGACAAAGCAGTTTGAGGTTGCTCCTCGATCAGCGACGTAAGAGTGATGGACATATAAAATCAGCACTTCATTTTCCTATAAAGCCCTAACCTCCTGTGCATGTTTACATTATTAATTAGAATGCTTTTACACTACAACTCTAGCCTCATTTAGCGAGCAGGCGACTTGTGTAGCACTCTGTAAATAGAATGGAATGACCGATGAACTCCCCCCCCCCCCCCCCCCCCCCAACCCAACCCTCGATTTTACTTCCCTGCTTTACATTCTAATTGAAACTGCGACTGATCCACAACTCGACTTGGTGCCAAAACGTGCATGCTGACCCACTGGGCTGGAAGTCTCCCAATGGATATGAAGAGTGACAGACATTGTGCGCCAATCATCCCCCATGGCAAAGCGGGGGCACGGAGGAGAGACGAGGTTGTCCTATAGAACGTTCTGAAGACTGTCCGACTATCACCTCAACGTTCACCCTCTCCATTGCCACCATGTACTGTAGCATGCCTTTATACTAAAAAGCACATTATGCAAAAAAAATGGTTTCCAGCTCAGTTTCGACTGCAAACGCTAGCTTTCGTTGATTTCGCTAATAGTCGTGCTGTACACAATTTCGTATTGAACTTGCTTGCGCTACTTTCTCAGAGTTGCCTAAATCTGCGAGTGTTTTATGAGATATGACACGCTCCTTTCATCTTAAGTCTTTTATTTGGATGGACTGTTAAACTTTGAACTTTGTTTGTATTTTTTTGCTCTGTTGTGTATTATTTATATATTACCACTACCAGTGCTGTTAATCTTGGAGTTAGTAAAGTGTCCACCGATATTAAACAGTGTCACTATATTTCAGGACAATTTCTGATGCACAAACATTACTCTATCACAGAATCGATACTGTCATTTCACGGACATTTCACTTTTAGACGTCATGTAAAGTAAACTTCAGTGTATGTTTGGCATAGAAAACTGCTACAAAGTTTACAGGTACACAAACAAAATGGATGGTTCTATGGCAACATATTTACAGGTGAAAAGAGAACAAAACGCTTGCAGACTGTGTACAGTAGCCCTTCAAATATTCATTGGAAGATTTATTATTCAATCTTTTTATTGTTACATCTTGTGTACGAGTACATAATTTCATTCTGGTTATTCAGACATCCTACTAGCAATAATAATAAACATATACACATTCACAAAGAAATTGGGGTTAGGGTGGAGGGGTATTAGCATTTCCCAAGCTTATTTTTGGTTTTCCTTTGGTCGTTCATATACCTGATTGTCTGAGCGAAGCACATGTTTAGCAATTTACTGCCAGTGGCCCTGGGGCTACCAGTGGTGGAAGAAGAGCTCAGATTTTTTACTTGAGTAAAAGCAATACCACAATGTTGAAATACTCTGTTAGAAGCAAAAGTCCTTTATCCAAAAAAAATGATTGAGTAAAAGTACAAATGTATTGGCATCAGAATATACTTACTGTGCCAAAGAAAAAGTACTCAAATCCTGCCAAATTTGACAAATGTTTAAAAGAAAAATAGCAGATCTACAAGACAATGTAAGAGATTAGAAAATTGTCTCTAGTGTCTCTAATAATATTATGCCTCTACACATCCTTAGTGTTAATTAAACTCTGAAGAGTTTCTTATGAGTTTGTACAGTCTTTGGAGTTAATCGCTTAAGCTCTACCTCCATTCTTTGCCGTAGGCCTAATAGTGAAAATAGCTGAACTACAAGCTCTCAAATTTCCAAAAAGTTTTGAACATTTTTACCTGTAATCACATGCCGAAAATAGGGATACCAAGTGGGGAAGTAGTTAAACGAACACCAGGATTTTACTGCACAGGTACTCTGTTGTTGTTGCAATTTTAAGAAGGTAATTACCAATCTGGATTAGATTATGTATTGAACGCAATTCCCATCCATGTGTGTCGATACATACAATACAGCTGTATTGTTATCAAATCTAAATTGTGCTTCACCTATGATTAGTTACAACAACCAGAGAAAGCGATGTAAACCTGCCATGGAACCTTTCATTTCAGAGTACGCACTATGCCTGGTGGATACTGTAGATCCAACGGAAACCATTGCATTTGTTGTTAACACAAGTCTTTGGGAAGTACCACGGTGAAATCATGATTGTTAATTGAAACTCTGAACATCTTTCAGCTACAGGTGCACTTCACCCATTTTCAACCATATCGTTATATAGTTGGTTCTCGCTAATGCTCCTTATAAGATGCCACCATTTCTGTCTACTCACTCTGCTCACAACAAAAAATGTCCACATTTTGCCAAAATGTGGACATTTTGGAAAAATGTACTGTGACAAACAACCCAACAACAATTCAGAAACCTAACATGGCATCATCTGTGGACATTCCAAGCTCATAGAAACTAGTAAACTACAGCTCTTCTATTCCTGAAAAGTTAGCTGCAATAGAAGCCATTGTTCTTGCATTGAAATGTAAAAAAAACAACAAAGAGTTTGACATTTTGCTTGAAATTACCACCGTTACGGCCCTCCTCTGAGACACAGAGGGAGAAGACAAAAGCAAAGCCATTTAATAACGAGCATCAGTGAGGAGCAATTACATGGAGATTAAAGTTGAAAACGGTGTGGGGTGTTCCTTTAAGACTCTGCATTTGACTGTGTGGTCGATGGATCGCCATCCTCTCTCATCTTTTCGTGATTGCTCAGGTTCTTTCCGTTTCTCTCTGTCCCTCTTTTTTTAAACACCCTTTTTGACACTCTACCGTCTGATCTGGTATTTTTCTATTGCCATTCCTCTCTCCTTTCTATCTACAGTATGTATATTTTACTGTTTGTAGTGCTCAATATAATCTGCTCCCTGCTTGCATTTGCAAGGATGGATGCTGTATGCATGAATGGGCAACAGACTTATTCAGACAAATCCCATTGTGTCGTTTTTTTTAATTTTTATTATCGATTGCTGTCATACTGACAAAAGAGACTCTTTTTTGTGCCTGTGCATGCCTTAAAGTGACTGCTTCTTGAAGCATACCATACTGGGTGTTACACCCGACACACACACGTTAATCAAAGACACTGTTGATCTTGCCTACTGATATTGAGTAATCTGATTGGGAATAAAAGGAACCCACTTGAGTACTAACCTGCTTCCACGTGCTAATGAGTACATCTTGCATGAATGCATCATTTTCTTACGGTACATTTTTGTATGCACTTATTCAGAGTTCTACAAAAGTGCAAGGTCAGAGTAATGCTTAACCCATTAAGACTTGAGGCCGATTAAAAAAATGGCCGATTCCAACAGTTTTCTGAAAAACGTTTTCATGTCAAAGACCCCCAAAATGATATGTATTTGACCGCCGACCCCCATCTCAAAATATTTTGTTCCAGGGACCCCCAGAAGCAAAGATTTGAGTTAAAAATGTTTGCTCAGAAAAATGTGCACACATTTTCATGGTTTTTCAAAAATGGCAGATCTACAAGCTCGTAGTGACGCGCTATGAGCTTGTATATCTAGTATTATTCAATAGCCAAATGCCAAATGCGTTTTAGCTCAAACTAAAATGACACAGATGCTTTCCCGGTCTTAATGGGTTAAATTAATATACATAGTCGTACGATGGTGTCGCACAGCCGATCTACAAACTCACGTTGTGAACTGTAGATACCAATTTTCCATGTGCGGCACATTCGTACAACTAAGCATAAATCAGGCTTAAGCATGGACATTTTGTCGAACAACACTGGGCTATTGGCCATGGAATAAGCATGCTGTGAGTACAGGAAAATGCTATGACATTGTCCCCACTATATCCTCCAGAAGGATGTCTTTGACATAGCCGGTCCCAGCATCATCTCTATTAATAACCGCTCCCTGGACATTGGTTCTGTTCCAGCCTGCTTCAAGCGCACAGTGGTCTAGCACTCCCCCTGAAAAACAAAACAACCTTCTCAGACCCTACTGTACCTTGCCTGGAAACGACAGACCTATTTCTTCCTTCCGTTTCTGTCAAAGGTTCACGAAAAGGTTATATTCTCAGTCAAATGCTGCACCATCTACACTAAAACATCATCTTGGAAAGGCTTAATGGAGTATTTCACCCCAAAAATGACTTATTTTCTATCAAGTAAACACCCCATGAAGCATTGAATTCATGGAGATTTTTTCGTTGAATTTTTGGGTGAACTACTCCTTTAAGTCAGGGTTTAAGTATAGGGTTTTTCATCATAGTTGGTTTTGACCTACTGTAGTATAGAGCCCTGTGGGACCCCGGTCAATTAAGTATATAGGGTTTAAGTGGGGTTCTCAAACGGTTTTGTACTAGCACCCCATTTTATGCGGTAATTCTTTGGCACACTTGATTTATAGTTCAATTTAAGAATTGAAGTAAAGCATGTTTAAAAATAAAGCACAGATTGGTAGCCTTTTATAGTCGTATTTATTAGAAAATGTATTTACAATGCTGTGATTCCTGTTGATATTGTGCCTTATCAACATAGTTTAAAAGCTATGGAAGCGTTTCGGTACACATTTGTATAGAAGTATATCATACATATCTGTTGCCAGAACCTTTATACAAAACATACAAATAAGTCAAATGCACAGGCTATGCTATTTAAAAACAAATAAAACAGACTTAGTAGCCATTGTGAAATCAACATTATAGTAGTAGATAGTTCAGTCAATTTCTTTAGTCGAGGACAGTCCTAGCTTTTAAGGCTAGGACATTAACCAGTTGAACCCCAGCATCCCTATTCTGGGGGGAACATTCACCCAAAAATATCAGATCTCCAAGTTCACAACGCATCGTGTTGAGCTTGGATCTACACGCTTGTGAGCCTGTAGATCGGCTGTTTTAGTGGTCCAAGTACAGTTGCAACTCAGGTCTGTTTCACTAAGAAGACTAGAGGGTTTAAGTAGTTAAAGCAAAGCGTGGGCCTTAATGTTGAAGGTGCAAAAATGACCTGCTCCTCTCTTCCAACTCTGGTGACTGTGCCATCATGCTTCCTCTTGTCCTCAGCTACTGAGGTTCCCAAACATTTCCATGCTCAATTCAATTTCAATTACATGTTATTAAAGTGTCAACCAACAACCGAGCCCTGGGGGACGCCAACCAATGGAGATAATACCGAGTGAACAGAGCTAAGCTCTCCAAGAAACATGGGAGGGGGGCAAGTCAGGTAGCAAGAGAACCCCTTGAGAGGTATCCTTTGATGACCCATGCTTGAGAGGATTACTGAGGTAAGGTGGTTGTTAACTGTGTCAAATGCTACAGATAGGTCAAGAGGGACTAGGTTTGACGAGCTGCCTGGAGCACATGGGATTACACACAGTACAGTTTCAGTTGGATGAGCTAGTTTAAATCCTTGATTGATTAAGGCAGTGGGGTCCAAGGTCCCCCCCCCCCCCCCCAGCAGTGTTGATTTCGTCGACGATGTTCGTCGACTACATTTTTTCACTGACAAAAACTAAATAAAAAGGAAATAAAAACTAAGCTACGATGACTAAAACTACGACTAAATATATTGACAATTTCTTCAGCAAATGAAAACTAGGCTTATATGATAGTGAGGGACTAGTGGAGAAGAGGTCCAGTAGAACTAAAGGACAAGTCATTTTATGCTTGGTTGCGCTCGGGTGTTGCCCTCTGAAAATAGCAGATCTACAAGCTCACAACGCGTCGCGCTGCGACGCGTTGTGAGCTTGTAGATCGGCTATTTTCAGCATGCAACCAAGTGTAAAATCAGCCATTACGACGCCATCAAGGCACCGCCAAAATACATTTTAGTCGACTAAATCAACTGTAGATTTAGTCGACTATAATCTTGTGATATTTAGTCGACTAAAACTAGTCAAAACTAAAACATTTCAGATTACTAAAATATGACTAAAACTAAATGGAATTTTATTCAAAAGACTATGACTAAAACTAAATCAAAATGTGCTGTTAAGATCAGCACTGGTCCCCAGCTAAATGACTGATAGTTAGGAACCGAATGGACCCTTACAGGTCTGTACCTTTATTGATCCCACGGGGGAATTTCAGTCGCCCAGAGGCAGCACAGCAGTTAAGCGTTACAGAGTTACAGGTACAGAGAAGGAAAGTACTGTCGTATACAGCAATACAAATAAGGCCAGAATAAGACGCACCGTCAATACAGAACAACAGTATACAATAGTAATAAATCTATTCAACTATCCTGCAGTGTCCTCACCGTATCCCGCCCCAAAACAAAGAAAGTGTCCATTACAGTCAGTGCAATGTCAGTCAAATGAAGTGTCTATTTCAATCAGTGCAATGCGAAAGAAAAGGTGACAGTGCAATCAGCACAATAGCCGTTCCATTTGTACACTCTCTGAGTTATGGGGGTCTGTGGCCTAATCCATACCAAACTAGGGGTCGTTGAAATTATAAAGTTTGAGAACCACTGGATTTAGGGATCATGAGGTTATTCTGTAGTGGTGGAAGAAGTACTTTTTTTACTTAAGTAAAAGTATCAATACTGCAATCTAGAAATACTCTATCTATATTTCTAAGTAAAAGTCAGTCTTTTACTTGAGTAAAAGAACAAAAGTATTGGCATCAAAATGTAGTTAAGTACCAAAAGTAGAAAGTACTCATTATGCAGAATGTCCCATTTCACAACTTTTCAACTTTTCAAATGTATAAAATGTATACAAATCTTTTGAAAATAGCCGATCTACAAGCTCACAATGCGTCGCATCGCAACGCATTGTGAGCTTGTAGATCGGCTATTTTCAAATGGCCGAAATGTATGTAGGCCCGGGGCTGAAGTGGGTAATGTATGTTTTGTAATAATTTTTGTAATAATAATCAAAATCTACGAAGTAACTAGTAACTAAAGTTTTCAAATAATTGCAGTGGAGTGAAAGTATAATATTTGCCTCTGAGATATAGTGGAGTTGAAGTAAAAGTACAGAAAATTGGAAATACTCTAGTAAAGTAAAAAAGACCTCAAAATCATCATATTACGTTGCCATTTTACTTTTCTACTACAGACACACTGAATCTCTGACCCAAAAATGTCAACATTCGACCCAGTGCTTAAACAAAAAAAAGATCTCAATCAAATTTAAAAGCTGGATGATTTAAATGTGTAAAATTGGCAAGGTTTTCATCAGCTCTTAATACCTTCAAAACCATAAAATCTGCATTGATGAGATTTGAGAGAGAGCGACAGACAGACAGACAGACAGACAGACAGACAGACAGACAGACAGACAGACAGACAGACAGACAGACAGACAGACAGACAGACAGGCAGGCAGACAGACAGACAGACAGACAGACAGACAGGACACATGGGAGAGGGATACATAAGCAATGAGAGAAACAGTGAGAGAAAACAGGTTTTTTTTTTTTATCTTCTGTTCCACACTGTTTCTAGGAGGATGGCGTTGTCAGGGCAACGGTCGGCAAGGAGGGAGAGAGAGATGCCCGGGTGGGAAGAGAGAGACCTCCGTCTGCCTCTTCGCTCTTAATAAAGAATCTCTTTCAATTTACATTTTAAATTCTGCTAAATTATTAAGAGCCCCAGCCACCGTGGCTTGGGCGAGAGAGGTTGAGAGAGAGAGAGGGAGAGAGAGAGAGAGAGAGAGAGAGAAATCAAAAGATGGAGCTACATAGGTGCTCTGTGTGTGGGAGAAGGGGAAGCCAAAGTATGACGTTGGTGAATTTAGGTCAGAAAAAGGGAGAATGTGCATTTGATGTGTGTGTGTGTGTGTGTGTGTGCGCGCGCACGCGCGTGTGAGTGTGTGTGTGCGTGTGTGTGTGAGTGTGTGTGTGTGTGTGTGGGGGGGGGGGGGGGGGGGGGGGGCGGTACCAATCACTGAAGAGAGGGAAAGAGAAAGGGAGATGAATGGTGCTGTTCCTGTAACGCCTAATTTATGGTCTATCGCATGGCGATGGTGTGGCGCGTCGAGACAACAGCAGATCTACAAGCTCAACGTTCCGCAAGCAGACCCACGGTGAGCTTTTAGGTCTGCTGCTTCCGACGCGCGACACCGGGCGAAGTAGGAATCGGGCTCAGTGCAGCCGCAGTGAGACAAAGGATGAGGAGAGAGAGAGAGAGAGAGAGAGAGAGAGAGAGCAGCACCGACACAGTGATTGAGAAGAGAGGATAGAGCTAGAATTTTTTTTTGAAAGATTTCTTTTTTTCAATGTGTACACAGACGGAACAGCGTCCTCAGAGAGAGAGAGGTAGAGAGAAAGAGAGAGAGAGAGGGATGGGGCTGAGAGAGATGTACGGAGATGGAGGGAAGCAGGGGAAGGCACCTTGACATAATGCAGTTGCATGTCGTGGTAGAGAGAGAGAGAGAGAGAGAGCGAGGGGGGGGGGCTGTGCAAGGCTATAAAACAAAAACAATGGAACCTCCCCCTACGCACACACAGTTGTGAAGACTGCTTACTATAGCCTCTATTAAACCAGGAAAACTATTAAATCCTTTGAATTCATTCAAGAAAAAAAAAAGAAAGGTGCGTCTTAAAACACACTAAGACACACAGTTGGCATTTTGCTCTCTCGTGATGAATCCACTACTTTGGCTCCTTCACCCCTTTCAACTATGTGTCCCTATTTTGGCCCTGTTAATTACAAAATGTCACCATTTTCAAAAATAGCAAAATAGCAAAAGAATAAGCAAATCTAGAAGCTCACGACAAATCGCAATGCGACACGTTGAGAGCTTGACGTTGTATTTGCATACTGGTTATTTTCACTTCGTCGTACCACAAAGAAATACGGGTTAAGTCGTGGAAGTTCTGTACAATCAAGTGTCTTCACTCAGCAACTCCAAATCCATATCAAATTAGAAAAAGCGCTCCTCGGAGCACAGGTCTCCGCCAGGTCAAGTACGTTATTGTGGCCTCCTGGTGGCGCTATAATAAGCCAATGTGAAAAGGGTGCCATTTATTCTTAGGTCTTTCACGGCAATCAGACACTGCATTCATGATTTGAGGCATTTTGTTCCAAAAATGTGTTTTGCTAAATTAGACCTGCTGGTGGCGCTATAACAGGCCAATGTGAAAAGGGTGGCATTTCTTCCTCGGCCTAGTGGGAATGTGCGTGTGAAATTTCACGGAAATCACAAGCTGCGTGCATAGTTTGAGGCTTTTTGTTCAAAACGGACCAATCCTGCAAACTTTGGAAGCCAACCATAGGTAATGAGGATGGAATAAGGGAAATCGGACAGATCCGTGTTGATCACATGACTATAGAGATACTGTGTACCGATTTGCATGACGTTTGGATAAAATCTGTAGGAGTAATGTAAAAAAATGGGTTTTGCACAAATCGGCCTCCTGGTGGCGCTATAACAGGCCCATGTGAAAAAATTGGGGCAGAGGATCTGAATTGGCATCGAGGGAGTGTGTGTGCACAGTTTCGGAGCGAACGGGCCAACGGTGCCGGAGATTAGCTGGTAACACACAGACAGGACGGACACACACACGGACACACGGACACACGGACGGACGGACGGACGGAGGGTAAAACATACTCTCTCGCCATGCCTTCGGCCTGGCGGAGACAATAATAATGCTTAGGCGCTCAGGTCTGCAGCACTGCACATGGCTTTGTGCGCATGGGTTGTGCAGAGAGGCAGGGGCCAGCATGCAGGTCGAAGAGGGGGCCACCTGCATGTGCGAATGAATGGATGGGAACCATTCCACGATGCAGGCATCTGCCGCGGGTATACTGTACAAAATCTGATCTGCAGAGGGAGGGAGAGAGAGAGAGAGAGAGAGAGAGAGAGAGAGAGAGAGAGAGAGAGAGAGAGAGAGCGAGAGAGCGAGAGAGAGAGAGAGAAGAGAGAGAAGAGAAGAGAAGAGAAGAGAAAAGAGCGCAATGTATACTGCAGCACCGAGAGTAAAGTCAGAGAGAGCTGAGGTAGGGGGTGGGAATGAAGTAGGGGGGGGGGGGGGGGGGGGGGGGGTCGACGCAGAGCGAGACCTCGAGGGGAGGTACCATTTCGTGGGAAAATGATGCATGGCTCCTCTGCAAACTGTACGGCCGGAGGCGAAGGAAGAGCCTCTTTTCCTTCCTTCCGTGTAGAAAAAGGCACAGGTGCAGCACAAGTTCCTTCTATGCTGATGAGAACTTTTGTCCTGTTTTTGTCATGCATCGGGGGGTTGGGGGGTAGGGGGTTGGAATCCGTGCTTTCTTTGTTTGGCACGTTCATGCTGGAGAACTGTCGGTGCAACCGAACAGCTCCACTTGGGGCACTTGAGGAACACGCGCATTATGACTCAAGGATAGTGGATAGCAGTGGATAGTCAAAAAGCATTGCTTTCTCTGGGGTTCAATAAAAAAAGAGGGGGGCGGGCATTTTCGTAGCCAGCTTTTGAAACATTTGGACTCCGGGGTTAATGTATAAATTGAGCGTATCATTTTTGTATTCAATTGTTAAACTGTGATGTTATCACCAGCTCAAACATATCAGACAGTCTTAACCATTTCAGACCGTCTACATTTCTCAGAAGGAAATGCATGTATTTGATTCAGCCTGACCAGAAGCAGGGAAAGAAAAAAAAAACATATTCACACCGGCCCAAAACAAAGAATGACCAAATGGGGAGATATCAAAAGCAGAGGCATGGATGTCCCCCTACACCCCCTCTCAGAAAATGGAAAATGGAACCCTGACTTTCCCCCCTACTACAGTAGGTTTTCCCAGATTCAGCACAGTGACTTTAAGTTAAGTTATACTTCATTATCCCCTTGGGGAAATTTGTCCTCTGCATTTGACTCATCCTAACTGCTTAGCAGCAGTGAGCGGCCACATTGCATTGCAGCACCCGGGGACCAACTCCAGTTGTAATCTCACTCAGCACCTTGGTCAAGGGCAATGACAGGAGTGTGCTGTGCATGTCTTTTTGGTGCGGGAGGAAAACCCATGCAAACACGGGGGATAACAGGCAAACACACACATCACACCATGCAACATGCCAATCACACACAACATCCAAAGAACATGCAAATCACATGCAAATCACATGCTAACGTGCAAATGCATAATTATGCAAATCACAACCGCACGACCGCATGACATGTGTCAAAGTGTCCCTGAGCAAGGCACTTAACCCCTAACAGCCCCCCGCCCCCGAGTGCTCATCATGAGCATCTGAGCAGCCATCAGCTGTGTGAAGCTGAAACAGAATTGAAACAGAAGGACGATTAGTAACTGAGAAGTAAATTGTATCCCTTGTGTGTGAACAGCCTATCACTTAGACTTTGCAGACAGAAAGCTCCAACTAGTTCTCTTATACCCTGTCACAAACAGTTATAGTATAGCTACTTAAACATTGCATGCCGTTGGTGGCGTTCAATTTCTTGTTGGTTCAAAGCACATAATGTAACTCTCCTAATATACTTTATTTCTGCAAAAAACAAAACAAAAAAAAGAACTAGCTTTGATAAATGTCAGAATTAAAGATGTAATTTCGATTCACAAACTTGTGTTTGTTCTTAAATAAAACCCATGGTGGGACAAAACAAATCATGTGAGGGCTGCCTGGGCAGTGGCGACAAAATACAGCATTGCAGCATATTGAGCATATTCAGCTTATTGAGGCAGCGCCTTGTAATTTCAACTCTATGGATGTTTTCAGAGCTGATGGGAAAGGAGCTGGAGTATAGCCGTCTTATCCAAGTTAAGCACAAAATATTCCTAAATGTTTAGATTTTTTTTCACCGATAATAACATGTACAATATAGTACTCTACCTTTCTGTTACTTTAGAAATGTTCAAAAGTTATATTAATAATATACAAGTTATATTATTCTCTTTTTACTGCAGGCCACCTAGGATACTCTGCCAAGCTTCTTTGATGAAATAGCTGAACTGCTGTGCATTACTTTCACATATTGAAGACCTTTTTGCCATCTTGGGCAAGATGAGAAGAAGATGCCATTCTCAGAGGCACCTACAGTCAGGGGCAGTGGTGGAAAGTAACTAAGTAAATGTACTTAAGCACAATTTTGAGGTATTTGCACTTTACTTGAGTATTTCCAATTTCCAATAATTTAACTTACTGTACTTTTAATCCACTACATGTATTTGAAAACTTTAGTTACTGGTTACTTTGATTAGATTTAGATTAGAGTAGATTTTGATTATCATTACAAAACATCCATTAGCCACTTCAGCCCTGTATACATTTCGGCCATTTGAAAGTAGCCGTTCTACAAGCTCGAGCTTGATTTGCTATATTCAAAAGATTTTTATACATTATCAAAACTTGAAATGAGACAATCTGCATAATGAGTACTTTTACTTTTGTTACTTTAAGTACATTTTGATGCCAATACTTTTGTTCTTTTACTCAATTACATTTTGAATTTTACTTGTAAGAGAGTATTTCCATATTGCAGTATTGACACTTTAAAAAACAGTAATAAACTAAACACCTGCTGTCTTGCTATGCCCACTAGCTTCCTATAAAAGTGTTCAGCTCCTTAGCAACATATTTACTGCAGGTAGTTAATCCTAGAGGTCTGCATAGCTGAGCCACGGAATGCCAAACTTTGATATCAGTTTAAGTAATGTAGGAAGTAGGAAATTCAAAGGATTTGGGACAAGCTTTCAAATGCAACGCCTACGATCAATAGTTCAGAGGTTACAGTATGTACATTGATGTGTTAATCAATAATTGATCTGGACATTTGTCCACCAAATTGCACCATATCAGTTACATTAGATATCGAGTTAGGGATATCATACTGTATAACATGAACTGTTTTCAATTAACTGATACAAATGTGTTTGGTTTCTTCGTAAATGAATGCCATACTTCATATACTTTGTCATATGACAGTGTTGCACAAAAGGTAGCAGAGGATAGCCGATCTACAAGCTCACAGCACGTCACATTGCGATGCATTGTGAGCTATTTTTTATTTTTTCGAAAAGTAACAGTTTTGGAAACAGGAAGGTTTCTATCCCACAGCAACGATATGAAGTTTCATGGCCCTTTTGTTGTGTTGTGTTGTGATGATGATAGTGTACTGAGCCATTGTGGACACACAGCCTAGCGTTGTTGTTTTCCATCGAGGAATTCTGAAAGCACTATACTAACAGGTGTCCTACCCTGAGCAGACAACAATTGTGCTGAACGTCAAACTATCCCTTTAATAAAAAAATGTGCTGACTTCAAAGAACTTTCATATTACCTCGAGTCAGCAGTTTCATATTTCCATGACATGTCCAGAGTCAGAGATATTCATTTCTCTGCTGTGTCACTGGAGGAGAAGACCCATTTGAAGAGAACTTGACCAACTGGGGCGTAATTGTGCATCATTTGTGGAACATTTTAACGTTACGCGACACTGTGGCTACAGAGCCACTGAAACATTGTTTGGTATATATCCATGCTGCCTTTTTGTACAACTGTAAGTCACACTGGTACCTTTCACCCTCTATAAGCCAGCGGTTCACACGTTTTTCAGGTCAAGGACCCCCCAAATTAAAATGTATTTGGACACCATCTGAAAATATTTTATGCCAGGGACCCCATACAAGATTTGTGTTGTTAAAATGTTTGAAAAATATTGCCAATTTTTCCTAGATATTTTGAAAATAGCAGATATACAAGATCACAAAGCGGAGCTTGTAGATCAGCTATTTCAGCTATTATTCAAACAGCCAATATACAGTATATGGGTTAAAGTGGGCCCCCAGGAACCAACCTCACCTGGACCCCACTTTGAGAACCATTGCTCATTACACCTTGTACATTTTAAGCTGAGTTCTCATCTGTCAGGTTTTTATTTCATTTTATCACTTTAACCCTGGTGTCCCTAATTTTTTTCAAAGTATTTAAAAAAGTGTGATCTACAAGCTCACAAGATGTCGCATCGGGATGCATTGTGAGTTTGTACATCAGGTATTTTTGCTATTCATTGTACAAAATATATAGGACTTACAGTAAGTGGCTAATCAATGAGTTCTTAAACGTAAAAGTTACAGTCATCCTGAAATGAAAGATGATTTACCCGGTTCTTTTTAAAGAAAGTATATTTTTCTTTGTTTCTGTATTTGTATGCTTTTAACTGAATTTTTAAAATACCGTGCCCCTGTACTTTCTTGGGTCAAATGTTTAGTTGTTGTTCTGTCCAGAAGCCTTGGTATTCTAATAGCTTTCTCTATGCACATTCCCTTACAGGCTGAGGGAAACTCCTTGTAAAAGGAGCAGGCTCATTTCAGGATAATCAGAATAATTAAGGTGGATAGATTCCCAATTACGTCCTGGGGAGATTGCGTAGAAGGAACATTACTAGCAGGCAAGCATCAGGTTCTCCTCTAACTGTGATTTATTATGAAAATCAGATCTTGTCAGTAGCCTAAGTGACACCATCGCACTACAGAGAATACATTAGGATTTAGATAGTGGGGAGGTTACAGTCATGAGAGCAGGGATTAAATAAAGACGGGAAAAAGATTGTAGTCTTTTTGGTGAAACCTTTTGGCTCCAAAATGAATGCTGCAGGTCAGGATCCTAACATCAAGGTTATTTTGGAATGCATCAACAAAGTTTTTTACTTAAAAATAGATAAATAAATCGGTGCCTGCGTCATTCAAAAAAGTAAGAATAGTGAGAAGTTGTAAAAACTAAAACAACAAGAACTAGAAAAAGTGCTCCTTGGAGCACAGGTCTCCGCCAGGTCAGGTAGGTTATTGTGGGCCAGCAATGTTCAGAATTCGCCAATCTGGATGGAAAATGACAAATCGGACGGATCGGTCTTGATCACTTGACTATAGAGCTAATGTGTACCGATTTGCGTGATGTTTGGACAAAAAATGTTTTGCAAATATCAGCCTCCTAGTGGCGTTATAATAGGGCAATGTTAAAAGGGTGGCATTTGTTCCTCAACTTCGTGCAAAGTTTCACCGCAATCGGGTTCATGATTTGCGGCATTTTGTTCAAAACGGGCCACTCTGCAAACTTTAGATGTCAATCTTAGCCAATCAGGATGGAATATGAAAAATCAAACAGATCAGTCTTGATCACATGACTACAGAGATCATGTGTACCGATTTGAGTGAAATTTTGACAACATCTGAAGGAGTAATATCAAAATATGTGTTTTACATAAGTCGGCCTCCTAGTGGCGCTATGAAGGGCAGATGTGAAAAATGCAGGGCAAAGGTTTTTCCTTGACCTCTAGGGAGTGTGCATACAATGTTTTACACAGATCGTGCAGTTATAGGTAAAAACACAAATTGGCCTGATTTGCTGGTTCTGTTCTGGCATCCAGGGAGTGCGTGTGTGCACAGTTTCACTGCAAGCAAGCCTTACGGTGTCGGAGATTAGATGATCACGGACGGACGGACGGACGGACGGACGGACGGACGGGGTGCAAAACATAGTCTCGGCCATACCTTCGGCCTGGTGGAGACAACAACAACAAAAGGTTACACAGTATGACTTTAAAATCAATATTTATTTCTTGATAGCTGGTAATATTTAGGACACCAGCAGACCCTATGTTTTTACAGAGCACAAAGAATGTGACAATTACTTAATATTTATGAACATTTTCACCTATAATGTCATGCCCAAAATAGGGATTGAAGTTGAAAGTGGGTAAACACCAACCAGCATCACAATCCCACATGTGAATGGACTTGTTTAGAGAGATGGACGGACAGACAGACAGACAGACAGACAGACAGGGATCCATACAAGATAAAGAGAGCACATTGGAGGAGACACTTGGGAGAGAATTACAGTCAACGTTGAGGGATTTCATTAGCCTCTCTGACTGAATTATCTGATCGATAAATTGAATCAGTGGAAGCCACCGCTGCCCTAGCTGCAATCCTTATGTGCTGCATGACCGCAGTCGCTGACACACTCCACGTGTCCTGCTGCACATTAGGAGCTCACATAACAGACCAGATTCCATTATAAATAAGCAGTGGTGTAAAAAGTACTCAAATGTTTTACGTAAGTAAAAGTATCAATACTGCAATGTAGAAACACTCCGTTACAAGTAAAAGGCCGGAATAAAAAATTTACTTGAGTAAAAGTACAAAAGTATTGGTATCAAAATGTAGTTAAAGTACCAAAAGTAAAAGTACAAAAATGTTTGAAAATAGCAGATCTACAAGCTTGTAGATCGGCTATTTTCAAATAGCCTATGTATAAAATAGGGCTAAAGTGGTTAATGTATGTTTTATAATGTATATATTTGCAATTTGCAAAGTAACTTTCATCTCATCATGATTTGTGTGCATGGGGATCTCATCTTAAACAAGCTTAGTGCTTAATGAGCTTTCCAGTTTAGTAGACCTTGTATTGTGAATTTGTACTTCCATGTCTGTTATGTACTGTCATGTACTGTTCTCATGTCTTACTAAATAAAGTACATCATAAAAAAATAGTACATCATAGAAAATAGCCCTATCCGCAAGCTCACAATGCTTCGCGGCACGACCCATTGTGAGCTTGTAGATCTGCTATTTTTCACTATTTTGGAAACTTTGCTAACATGGTTAAGAACTCCCCCCGCAGTACAAATGTGTTACATACAAATGTCTTATATTTGTACACTTTAGTCTAGGAGGAACAATGTTTAAATGAACACGGTGGATTGTACTGTGTAATACTTCATCGGGTACATGACTAAATAATACATTAACAAATGCATGACTCAGCTCCTAAGGCTCTGCATTAATACATGAATATGTCACTATTAGTTAAGGTGTTGACGTAAATGGAGAGTACTGTAAGTATATATATATATATATATATATATATATATATATATATATATATATATGGTTATGGGTTCAGTGTCTTGCTCAAGGACACCTCGTGCAAACAGCCAGGAAGAGCCGGGGATTGAACCGGGAACCTTCCTATTCCAAGACGGCCGCTCTACCTCCGGAGCCACTGTCCACTCCCCGTTAGCATCAGTGTTGTGTAAATGAAATGTTTTTGTTTGTTTGCTAAGTTGTTTACTATTATGTTGGATTAATGTGCATTTGTATTTTAATTCTTGGATACAAAACAAATCGTAATACAAACATTAGATGACCCCCCTCTAGTAACTCTGGGGACCCCCTAGGAATCCCGGTCCCCCAGTTGAAGACCCCTGGCTTAGGCTATATAAGGTAAGGAACATTGTACTATCATAATAGTATACACGCACGCGCACACACACACACACACACACACACACACACACACACACACACACACACACACACACACACACACACACACACACACACTAGAGCAACCTCTCCTTTGTTTCTAAAAGATTGTCCAGAAAATGTATAACCATGAAAAATAGAAACCGCTGTAAATTTATGGACTAGATTGTTAAACCTGATGGGTCTGACAGATGGATTTATGTTGTTGTTGACTTATTGTTCATTTGTGTAAAAGGCAGAGCTCCTTATAAAATTGGACTTTGATAATGGATGTTGCCTGGCTGTCACCCTGACATCCCTTTATTGTTTTGATTAAAGGAACAACGTGTGAGACTACCGCCACCCTGTGGTGAGGGCGGTTAATCACATGGATATATTGCCTCAAAGTTTGAAGCAGGGCTGTTTTTCTTTTCTTTTCTTCTTCACCCCAAGCAGTGGTCTGCATGCTTGCCAACACTCCTGAATGTAGCAGGAGACTCCAGAATAGGCTCTATGCACAGCAGCCATATTGTGAAGACATTCACAGGTGTTACCAATGATACTAATGAAGGCTCTGTTCCATTCTTGGTCAAACAGAGTCAGGGTGCTGATATTGTGCATGTTGGCTCACTGGAAACACTCTGCTACACCAGTGGGTCTAAAATTTGTGTCCAGGGACCCTCATGGTTCCTTAAGGGATTTCCAAATGGCCCCTTGCGGGTGTGTAACTCTGAGAGTGTACAAATGGAACCAAATGGACCCGCAAGGGTCCATTTGGTTCCATTTGTACACTCTCAGATTTATGGGGTTGTGGACATTGAAATATCTGAGAACCACTGTGCTACACTAAATGGAACAGAGCCTTCATCAGTATCATTGGTAACACCTGTGATAATATGGCTGCTGTGCATGGAGCCTATTGTTACCCTTTCTCCTGCTGTGCCTCTGAGTTTCTAAGTTCTCCTGAAGATAATAACTCAACCCAGACAGATGGTAAAAGTGAGCATACCAATGGGTGTTACACACCCCACCGATATGCAACCAGAGCCATAATGTTAATACTAACATAGCGTCGCCTTGCTAAACTAATGGCCTATGTCATTTTTTTAAGTTTTTCAGGAAAAATAAAAAACTGATCCAAAACAAAACTATATGATATTTCTAAATCATTTCACCCAAAATGTTTATAACAAGTTATGACTATTTAAATAGAAATAACACTGTCTGTCAGTTATGTGATATAAGAGATTTAAATAGGTTTAAATAAGATTAAATCTGACTTAGGCCAAAAACAATTGCCTGTTCAAGTCACAAAACCATGTGACTTAGGCCCAAAAAAAAGGAGCCTATTTTGGCTTAAGTCACACTAGGGAGTTAGGCCATTATACTAAAAGGGGAGGGAACAGCATGATCCTTTTCAATTAGGAGATAGGCGATTTTACCAGAGGTGGCCAGGCGATTTTACCAGAGGTGGCCAGTGTCATGAGGAGCTGACTTTTCCTCAAAAAATGACTTAGGCCATTAGTTTAGCAAGGTGACGATAGTATTCAATGACTTAGTGTTCACTGACTTAAGTGAATACTACATGAATACTGAGTCAGTCCCCCAGACAGACAATCTCCATGTTTTTCACGGTCTAATTGGCAGGTATGGTGGTCTGTTCAACACATTGCTTAACAATGAAATCAATCAAAACAGGCAGATGCAGCATTTCAGCACCTCTATAATTGGACAGCTCCATATCATATGGTTGGTGTAGGACCTGTGGACATCGAACCATTTTGAAATATCTTCTCTTATGACTTGTGGGAGACCCTGCCTGGCCAGTGGTGGGAAAAGTAGGCTACTCACATTGTTTACTTAAGTAAAAGTATCAATACTGCAACGTAGAAACACTCTGTTACAAGGAAAAGTCCAGAATTCAAAATGTATTTGAGTAAAAGTACAAAAGTATTGGAATCAAAATGTAACCAAAGTACCACAAGTAGAGAGTATTCATTATGCAGAATGTCCCATTTCACACATTTTCAAATGTATAAAATGTATTAAAATATTTTGAAAATAGCCACAATGCGCATTGTGAGCTTGAAGATCTGCTATGTTCTAAATATTTTTAATACATTTTATACATTTGAAAACTTGTGAAATGGGACATTCTGCATAATGAGTACTTTCTACTTGTGGTACCTTAAGTACATTTTGATACCAATTATTTTGTACTTTTACTCAAGTAAATGTTTGAATTTACATAACAGTATTGATACTTTTACTCAATAAAATAAGTGAGTACTTCTTCCACCACTTCTTCAACAACAACAACAAAACTACAGTACCAGAGTTGGCCACCATACCTCCCGGGCGCACCAGCACATGGAGTCACCAAATCAACTTCATCACAATAACGTCCAAACTACTTCCGTTTCCTTGTGTTGTTTATTTTCTTCTTCGTCCCCTTGGAAAGGGAGCGGAGGCAGTGTTGCCAAGTCTGCTTATTATAAAGCGACTTATTTTTTATGTAAAGTTGCTTGTAAATATTGGAAGTTGTGGGTTGCGTTTTTTTGGGCTTTGGGCTAATTGTTTCTAAAGTGTAGTTTAAACCAGTGTTTCCCAAACATTTCCAAGTCAAGGACCCCCAAATTAATATGTATTTGTCTGCGGTCCCCAATCTGAAAATATTTCATGCCAGGGACCTGGTAAACCCCTCCCTCCGGACATTTCCATTTGATATCACTCCTGATATCAAATGGAAATTAGATATATCCGGAGGGAGGGGTTTACCAGGCTAATTGGGACCCCCATACCAGATTTGTGTTGTTAAAATGTTTCAAAAATATTTTTAAAAAAATAATCAAATGTCTTTTTTATATATATATTTTTAATAGCAGATATACAAGCTCACAATGCGTTGTGAGCTTGTAGATCGGCTATTTTCAAATAGCCGATTATATATATATATTTTTAAACATGTCAATAATTTCTTTGTATATTTAAGTTATTAGTCATATCTGCCCAGTGCATTTTTTTTTTTTTTACAAAACCTAAAAGGCAAACAGAAATGAATTTTGTATTCATACGTTCCAATGTTCAATGCCAAACACACAATTAAATCGTTAATCGCAATTATTTGAGTGACAATTAATTGTTAAGTGTGTAATCGTGACAGCCCTATCATGTTCAAAGTGCTCATGTGGCCCAGTTGCTTTCCTAGACCTGTTTGCTTGTTTCTAGAATCTGGCAACACTGGGTCCAAACCAACTTCCGTTTCCGTGTTTTGTTTAATTTCTTCTTCGTGCCCCTTGCGGAGAGATCCCGGCAGTGTGTGTGTTTGTTTGTATGTATTGTGTGTGTGTGTGGACTGTGGATGGTGTGATCGAAGAAGATGACCAAGCTGCAGCTGTTGAACGCCTACCTGACGGAGCGCCTGGCGGCCGTGGCGCGCGAGATCGTGTCCGTGGTGGGCGACGCGGTGACTGAGTACCGCGAGGAGGCGGCCCGCACCAAGCAGGAGAACGAGAGCCTGCGGAGACAGCTGCGGGACATCCTGCTGCTGGAGGCCGAGACAGACTGGCTCCGTAAGGATGAATGAGCTCTATTCACAGCAGCCGTATTATGAAGACATTCACAGGTGTTACCAATGATACTAATGAAGGCTCTGTTCCATTCTTGGTCAAACTGAGTCAGGGTGCTGATGTTGTGCATGTTGGCTCACTGGAAACACTCTGCTACACCAGTGGGTCTACAGTTGGGGTCCAGGGACCCTCATGGGCTTCCAAATGGTCCCTTACGGGTGTGTAACTCTGAGAGTGTACAAATGGTTCGATTTGTACACTCAGAGTTGTGGGGGTCGTGGAAACCACTGTGCTACACTAAATGGAACAGAGCCTTCATTAGTATCATTGGTAACACCTGTGAAGGAAGTGATATTATGGCTACTGTGCATAGAGCCTATTGAAGGATCATCAGAGACGATTTTAACCCAGGGGTCTTCAACGTTTTCAGGCCAAGGACCCCCATAGCTGAGAGAGAGATGAAGCAGGGACCCCCTACTCTATATTGTATAAAATTGTGTTTCAGATTAAAGTTGTTTTTTCTACTTAGTCTGCTCTTTTTTCCCTCTACACCTATAGCCTCTTTGCCAAAAATAGCCGATCTACACGAGGCGTTGAGAGCTTGTAGATCGGCTATTTTCGGCTAATGTTCCCCTCAGAAAAGGAATTCTAGGGTTCAAGTGGTTAATGTAATAAAACAACTAAATCCTATCACACAAAGATTTGGCGGACCCCCTGTTGAAGACCCCTGCTTTAACCCATTTATAGACCCCGGGAAATAATCTGTCATCTTTTTTTTTGATTTTTTTGGCTATCCAAAAGTAGTAGATCTACAAGCTCATGACTGAGTGCCGTGCTATGAGCTTGTAGAGCTGCTATTTTTTTTGGGAAAATATTGGAAGATTTGTGCAAATCCTTGAATATATATTGCTGTCCAGCAGAAACCAGTTAACTCCAGTTTGACGCTTTTGCATTTTTCCCCCCATAAATCAGTGCTATTGAACACCCTTTACGTCTGTGTGTTGTTAAAAACAATATGGAACCAATGAAAAGTATTAAAAAGCGCTTCTGACCAGGCGCGTATCGTCATTGGGGCCAACAAGGCCATGGCCCGGTCTGTAGACCCAGCTTGCCCCTGTGTAGGGGTGAGATTTAGTAACTAAAAATCAATATTAGCAGCCCCTCACCCTATTCTGTTGTAGCCGACCACAGAAAGTCGCCTTTGTTGTCAAATGGGGCTCATTTGCATTTGGCCGAATTGTTAATGAGTGGCCATTAGGAAACCAGTTTAGCCGTCAAACCGGTTCCCCCCCCCCGCCAACGTTCTGCCCCGCCAACGTTAGAATCCACCAAATGCCACTGCTTCTGACAAAACCATCTAACTCCATTGGGTCATCAAACTGTCTGCTAAACCAGCTCCACCAAAGGGGGGTGGAGTTAGCTGGTTTGGCTGCTCCACCCCCTTTTGACCTCCAACCTCATCGTGAGCTTGGAGGTCCATTCAGCTGTTCTAATGAATGACAAAACCTCCTAACTCCACTTTTTGTTTTGTTTTTGTCATTTCCTGAAAAAT
The DNA here is from genome assembly GCF_963454915.1 of Gymnoscopelus microlampas. Classification (NCBI taxonomy): domain Eukaryota; kingdom Metazoa; phylum Chordata; class Actinopteri; order Myctophiformes; family Myctophidae; genus Gymnoscopelus; species Gymnoscopelus microlampas. The sequence continues at coordinate 10,430,227 of NC_139948.1, forward strand.
GTTTGGAGTTAGCTGGTTCCTGCCGGACAGCATATATGTGTGTGTGTGTGTGTGTGTGTGTATATATATATAGATACACACACACACACACACACACACACACACACACACACACACACACACACACACACACACACACACACACACACACACACACACACACACACATTGTTTTACTCAAATCTTTGCTTCAGGGGGGTCCCTGGGACACAATATTTTGAGATAGGGGTCACCGGCCAAATACATGCCATTTTGGGTGGTCCTTGACATGAAAAAGTTTGAGAACCACTGATATTATAGCAACGTACGTTTTTTTCAAAACAACTGTTAGGATTTAGAAGGTATTTGTAGAATCTTCCCAGAAGCAAAGTTTTGAGTTACAAATGCTCGCTTTAAAACGCATATATTCAAAGATTTGCACAAATCTTCGCGATTTCTTTTTTTGACAGATCGCTTTCCCGGCCGTAGTTAATGGGTTAACTTGAAATGTAGGCATGTAGGATCCCTTAAACATCTGTCACAGAATCGTGAAATTAAAGCTTAATCTAAGGCTTTAACCGCTTTCCATCTTGCGTCCCTGGACATGTCACTGACACTGTAGGCATGTCACTATAGCCCTAGAATGGCTGTGATATTACATACATTTCATGTATTCCAAATACACAGCCATAGATCACTCCCATGCCCGCCTGGGTAGCAGCCTGATCTTCGCGGCATAAAACGATTCCGCGCTGCTTGTGTACTCGCCCAATAATATTTCATTCTTGTGACATGGAGTCGGACATTGACTCCAAGTAGCCGACCTTGCATGTTCAAAACCTTGAAGAACCTTGAAAAAAAGAACCTTGCTCTTGTCAATGCTTTTCATTTGTTCAATATTTATTAAACCCACAGACACACTTAACCACTTTCAACCTGCCCTCCCTATTCTCCCTATATTGTTATTATATATATAATAAAAAAAAATGCAAAAATAGCAGATCTATAAGCTCACAACTTGTAGATCTGCACGTTTTTGAGCTTATGGACTTGCTATTTTTTGCTACTTTTGTGCGAGACTGTCATACGACAAAGTATAAAGTATGGCATTAATTTATAAAATAAAAAAACACAACATAAAAGATGAATTATGGACTATGGAGATACAATTTTTCTGCTTGACACCAACAACATGTACAGTCTATCAACTATAATATTGTCTCTGTCGGTGGAAACTCCAACGCGTCGCGTTTCGAGCTTTTGATGCTTTTGTGTGAAGCTGTAGGATGATCAAAACTTTGAATATGGAGATGGGAGGTTTCTGCACGACAGCAACAATATATATTAAACTTTCTTCTCATTGTCATAGGGTCCACCAGGTCCACTCTCCTGTTTACCAGCCCAGAGGAGAGCGGAGATCCAGAGCTGAGGTCATGTCCAGTGGAACCAGAGCAGAGCCAGGCGCCGGGCATCTCCATCGTCCCGCAGAAAGAGGAGACGGTGGTCTCTGTCCAGCTTCTGTCCATCCAGAGCAAGACCCCTCCTCCGGCACCGCTCCCCCCGGACCCCCTGGAGGGACGGGGACAAGTCGAAGCCAAGCCCAGCTATGAGGAGACGCTGTCGAAAGCCGAGCCCGTAACCCCGCAGGAGGCTTTCAGCAACGCCTGCTCCCTCAGCCTCTCATGTTCCCTGAACACGGTCGCCAAGAGCCGCAGTGAAACCCCGCCGCACGGCGAGGAGCTGCCTCCTCCGCTCCAGACGCTGATCAAAACGGAACCGGAGGATTACGCGCCGATCGCGCCTCACCCGGCGGGTCACGGGGACCCCGTCGCCTCCGACCCCACCGCGTGCCACAGCGGCGACGAGACCCGGCTCGGAAGCGGCGAAGAAGCGAATCGGACGGCGGCGCCGCCGGCACTCGCTCTAGACCCACAAAACACGCCCGGCGGTACCCGGGACGGGGCGTCGTCCGGCGCCGACGGCTTCGGCCGCTACCGCTGCTCGCGCTGCGGCGAGTCGTTCTCCCACGCCGGCGGCCTGCGGCTGCACGCGGAGCAGAAGCGCAAGGCCTACGCGTGCGACTGGTGCTGCAAGTCCTTCGCCCAGTCGGCCGACCTGCGGCGGCACCTGCGCACGCACACGGGCGAGCGGCCGCACCGCTGCACCTTCTGCTCCAAGAGCTTCAGCCAGCGGGGCAACCTGCGGCGCCACCTGCGCATCCACACGGGCGAGCGGCCGTACAGCTGCCCGTACTGCTACCGGACGTTCAGCGACGGCGACACCATGAAGAAGCACGTGCGCACGCACTCGGGCGAGAAGCCCTACCGCTGCCTGCAGTGCTCCAAGACCTTCACCACCGCCAGCGGCCTGCAGGTCCACCTGAAGAAAGAGATGTGCTTTGTGTCCACGTAGCGGCCTCCCGCTGAGGGGGATTTATACCTAGTTAGGTGCCGGTGTCGCGTACTGGAAAGAGCTGATCTACGCCAGTGGTTCTCAAACTTTTTCATGTCAAGGACCCCCAAATGTATTTGGCCGCGGACCCCCATCTGAAAAGGTTTTGTGCCGGCAGAGGAGAAGACTTATGATAAAAAAGAATAATAGCAGATGAGCTCGCTATGAGCTTGTAGAGCCAACATAGAAATGAGAACCAATGTTCGCGTTGTAGAACGGCTATTTTCCGGTGCACGACACGGCACACAACCAAGTGTAAAGAAGCCATTGGGCTCCACAGACAATAGACTATTAATGACAGTAGTCCTGGGTTTCCCGAAGGTGGCATACCGGTTTCCTGTTCCCGTTCATGTCCCCATAACTTGGCTCGGTAGCAGGTTTGAACCGGAAACGCATATGACACCTTCCTTCCACCTGTGTTTCCAGTTCAAATGTGGTGCTGAGCCAATCAAACGAAAGCTATAGGACGATGAACTGGAAACGGGAAACGGGTTTGCCACCCTCTGGAAAACCCTGGGATTACAGTTATGTACAGAGCCCACTCTAGGCACAGCATGGCCCGCTGCTTTCCAGTGTATTTATTTATTTGTTTGTTTATTTATTTATTTATTAATACCCTTTTCCTTTACTTGCCTTCCTTCCAGAGGAACAAACATAACAGACAGATTTCAGTGTACGGTGAAACAGTTTTAAAACAGAGATACCTACTGTAGAGCAGTGATTCGCGACCTTTTTAATTACAAGGACCCTCCGTTTATCTGCATTAAACCCCCATTTGATACTATTTTTTTTATCTTTGGGTCCCCAGTCTACACTGTAAAATACTATGTGTAAGTAACTGTTAAAGTCGAGTACAGCGAACTTCAGGCACTTCTACCACTACATAACGATGGACAGAATCATACGTTGATCTCTCGTTTTGGTTTCCTCCTTCCTCTTTGATTTTTTATTTTCTCCCTTGATTTAAACTAAGAAAGAAAAAACTTGTAGATGAGCTATTTTAGGCAAAGAGATTGGGTGTAGATTGAAAAAACAACACACCAAGGACAGTGCAACTTATGTCCGTTTTAGTAAGTATAGACGGATTTCCGCGCGACGTCATCACAGAGCAGAATGCGCAATCTGCGCATGCCCGGGTGAAGGCGCGTTCGAAAATACAGCCCTGAGCGGCAGTGAGCGCACTGGCCAATACAAACTAATAGGCGAGTGTGCTCCGGTGCGTAATTTCCAAACGCACCCATAGGCTTCCCCCCGCAGCTGCGCGGTCAGATTCCTCTCATGTTTACTAACAGGAAACCTCTCTATAGAGGGTCTAAGTGGTTAACCCATTAAGACCGGGAACGCATCTGTGTTATTTTTAGATTTCTTTCGCTGTTCAAAAATAGCAGATATATAAGCTCATAGCGCGGTACCGAGTGCCGTGCTATGAGCTTGTAGATCTGCTATTTTCTCTTATATCCCGAAAATGTGTGCACATCTTTGAATATATATTTCTTAAAGCGAACATTTGTAACTCAAATCTTTGCTTCCGGGGGATTCTACAAACAGTTCCTTGAAAAAAACGTATGTTGCTATAATCAGTCGTTCTAAAACTTTTTTCATGTTATGTATTTGGCCGCGGACCCACACCTCAAAATATCTTGTCCCAGGGACCCCCCGGAAGCAGAGATTTGAGTTAAATTCTTCGCTTTAAAAATATATTTATATTCAATGATTTGCACAAATGTTAACGGTTTTTCAAAAATAGCAGATCTACAAGCTCATAGCGCGACACTCGGTGCCGCGATATGAGCTTGCATATCCGCTATTTTTTTTAATAGCCAAAGAAATAAAATGACACGGAGGTCTTGCAGGTCTTAATGGTTAAAACGAAAGTATTTTGCGGCATCCCTGGACTTGCGTCACGGCACCCACTTTGAGAAGCCCTGCTCTATATGACGTTTCATGGCCTTGTGTTGTGATTTGACAACGGTAGTTCTTAGTCACACAGACTTACTTGAAGCGACAGCCTTATTACAAATAGTCCCGCAAGCTCAAATAACAACACGCTAGCGTGTGGCTAGTGGTGTTCCATTGCAAATCCCTTTAATTAAAAATGTGCTGAATTCAAAGAACATTTATTTTGCCTTGTGTGTCAGCACAGTTTCATATTTCCATAGGTTGACAGTATAAACTAAAATGGCCAGAGTCTGCACAAGTGCTACTGTTAATGACCCACCCACGAAACCCATTAAGATTCTGCAACATTTGCCTTCTAAAACAGTGGTTCTCAAACGTTTTCGTGCCAAGGAAGGATTTGGCTGCGGACCCCCCTCTGAATTTTTGTTTGCCAGGGACCATCCGAAGAGAAGATTTGTGTTAGAAAAATTGAACATTTTCAAACACTTTAAAGATTTTTTTAAAATGTAAAAAAAAATGCATAATACAAGCCTACGGCACGAAGTGACGTGCTGTGAGCTTGTATATCTGCTGTTTTGTTATAGCCAACGCAAAGATACAAAATTACACAGATGCTTTCCTGGTTTTAATGGGTTAAAAGATAACTTTACTTTAAATTGTGCAAATTCTGCAATTTTACATTGGCTACAGAGCCACAGCAACATTGTTTGGTAGAAAGCCATGCTGCCTTTTTGTACAACTTGTAACTACTGCATCCACAGTCACACTGGTACCTTTCACTCTCTCAATGTTTATATGTCTACATTTTAGGTTGAGTTCTTCTTGTTCTTTTATTTCAATAAATGAAATGTAAGTGAATATTTATACTTTGACATGTTTTCAAACATAGCGAACCGTACCCATTTACAAGCTCGCGTGTCATGATGTGAGGAGTTGTGAGCATATTTTGGAAACTTTTTTTGTTTTACTTTGTCACCTACAGTATAATTACATGCCCAGAATAGGGATTAAAAGTAGTTCAACTTCAAATGTGAAGCTGAGTTGGCCTTTATCAGTCTTTTCAAGCAATGAGATATTAGTTATTACATGTTAAAGTCACATTAATCCTAATCTGGGAACCCATTTGGTGAAAGAAAAGGAGGCACCACCTCCTTTTTTTGTGTAAAACAGGAACTTCTTAGTCCACTTCCTCCCGAGTGCTTCTGTGTTTATTCCTACTAACAACAACATTACACGTTTAAGGCAGTGGTGCTGAGAGATTACATTAAAGGTAAGGTAAGTGAAATAAGTGTTAAATAGCTCTATATTCTGATCATTCAGTAATCATTGCTATAGAGTGTTTGTTCAGTAATGGGAGTCTCCATCTCTCTAGAGCTCTTTATTGAACAGGAAATACATTTTCAGGTTGGGATACCAATTGTATCCAATCAATCAGTATAGAGAACTCAGTCAGGATACAGATTAAACAAGTGAAGTTGGAAGTGATGACACAAATAAATGAGCAGGCGATATTGGAACTGGAACACTATGAAAATGAAAGCTTTTAATTAATCAAATTTAATGTCCAATCTGTATGGTAGAGTATGTTAAAACAATATGACTTATACAATTGGGGTGGTTGTATTTTGTCTCCCTACTCTTCTATTGAGACATTTTAGATGTCAAAGGTCATGTCTTGCCTAGACACAGGATCTGACACAACTTTTGCTGTTGAGCTATTAATGAGACATTTCCCTTTGAATTGAATGCAATATCTCTTGTCAACCAGTAGGTGTCCTACCAGACCACAGGATCTCAATAGAAGAGCGGGGAGATCACCTCCAACCACCACATGTCTTATATTGTTCAACACTGGGTTTCCCAAACAGTGGGTCGGGACCCATTTGTATGTTTGTGAGAAAATATAAAATTTCCTACAATGTATTTGTATATGTTATATGTTTTATGTAATTCAAAGGATTTTCAAACATTTAAACAATCTAAAATGTTAAGACATTTTCCAAAAAAACTATTTCAAATATTTCATTTTAAATAGTGACAATAGCAGATCCACAAGCTCACAATGTGTTGCATCGCGACGTCTTGTCAGCTTGTAGATCAGCTATTTTCACTATTAAATCAGTGGCTCTCATGTCAATGACCCCCACAATTATGTGAATTTGGCCACAGACCCCCAGAAGAGAAGATTTATGTTAATAATTTAATATATAATTGAATAGCCTATGTTATTTTTTTATTTTTATTTTTTACAATTATTCATAATTTTCCTTCTGGGGTTCCAACACCGCCGTACTCACCGCCGTACTCGAAGTACAACTAGGTTTTAAAAGTTGAAAGGGAGGTTTCCTGTTATGTGGTGATGCGAACCACTGAACAGGGTCAGCGTAGGGTTCACAGTCAGAGAGGTGGATCAATGGGAGACGCCTTGGAAGAGGTGAGAGTGTGAAGCTCTGCAAAGACAGGACTTCAAAGACATTCTGCACAGCGTCCAGAGATGGATATCAAAGATACTCAGAAGGGAAAGCGGATTAAAGCGTTGAGTTGCATGTTCTCTTTACTCTGTAGCCTACATCTGACGTTTCAAAGGTATTCTGTTTATTTATTGGCACTGTGGGGAAGTTAAAGTATGTGTTGGTCACCTGACTCTCCTCTAGAGTGCTGGCAATCCTGTTGATTGGAAGGGGCCAAGCATTGTAGGGGAGGAGGGGTGTTTCTATAAGTGTTTTGTTTAATTGTATCATTTTGGAATGAATTTGGCCTGTAAAATATTTGTATATTTGAATCAGTTTGTAAATTCTTATGATTAACAGTAATTGGATATATATATAAAGAAATACATCACATGGATGCAACTGGGACGCATCATCAGTGTTGTAGCCTGGGGTCATAGGGTGTTTCGGGTCTCGCAACATACAACATACACCCTCGCCCAGGTGACCCAGCCAGGGTTGATCAAGCCCCGACTTACGTCCCAGTAGCACCCACGGTCAGTCCTATAGGGAAAGACAGGGCCACTTAGTCCGCTTCTCCGGAAGTACTCTGCCGGGACTCGGGGGAGGCTCTGGCACGTGGAGGGACTAGGCTCTGTGGTTGGCCTCCTGGCCGGGCTCCTCCTTCGTCTCACCAGGTCCAGGACCTGAGCGCTGTACCAGATCCTCTGCACCATCCCGATCCAAACATTTCCTTCTGGCGTGATGGTTCCTTGGGCCGATACCACCAGATTGGGCCGTCTAATAGTATTAGCTCCGCTTGCGGTACGGTGGAATGGAATGGCCCTCCTAAAGGCCTCACCGCGGGTTTGTTGGGCTTCTTCCTCACGGAAGACACAGCATGGGGCGCTAACCCATACTGCTCCCGGGATGCCGTCTACATTCCGGCTGTCAACAGTCTCTCCTGTGGTCACCAAACTATTCCTGGTTGTCACGTAGTCTATAAATTCCTATGAGCCACTATAAATAGAATAACTAATAAAGAAATACATCACATGGATGCAACTGGGACGCATCATCAGTGTTGTAGATAACTCATGGGCCTTAGTTAGCCATAGTTGAGTTAATGAGTTTGCCTCACCTGCTTAAAAGGCATGTATGCAACAGGTGGAGGGGTTGTTCAGTTTGGCTTTGGGCTAGAAAGTGACAACACCAGGGAAGAGCTGCCAGGGCCCTTAGAGGACATTGTCTGAGTTACATTTTTTTTTTCCTTAGTTAGCTGGTGTGTGTTTATTTCCTATTTTTGGAACTTTGCTTTTGGCCAGTCTTATTATTTATTTTTGTATTTTGTCGCTGGCTTGCACCTTTTTGGAGGTAAATAAAATACAGAAAACTATATTTGTGCACCTGTCTAGTTTTTGGAGCCTTGTGTCGTTGGCCAACCTTTTCACAGTGTGCTTTGGAAAATGGTCGGAACGAATGTACGAATGTAAAATCCTGTATATAAGTATACAGGATTTTAACATGCATGGTGCATCATTATCGGACCTAAATTTATCCTTCAACTTAATGTTTACCCAACCCACCCTATATATGTGTCCTATTCAGATCACTAAAGCTTGTGTAACTAACCATTTAAGTACTGCCTTGCATAAGAAATTGTTACCAGAATTAAGTATTATTTTCCATAAGAAAGGCTCTCCAGTGCACCTCCTGGCCACAAGACGGCGCTATTGTCTCCCTAAAACAACACAAGCCTATGGACTTCAAAAATACTTTGATGTGGACATTTGCCTAAGTTTAATATATGCACTTCGTTTGGGTCATTTAATTGTTTTTATTGGCCTTATAATGTCTTATTATTCTTGCCTCTACTGACACTTTACTTTGGTTGCTTGAAAGAATTATTTTTGAGTTCGTTTTTATTAATCTGTTTTTGTAAAGCTTTTATTATGAAAACGCCCTAAACAGGAAGGAAGTAGGAACTGGAAGTAGTACTGTTTTGAGAGCGCGCGTCTTTGCAAAAAGGCACGTAAACGAATGAATGAAAACAATAACAAAGAACTTCAGCGTTCTTACCGAAACGTTTATTTTGTTTAAGCACCTGGCTGAGGGCATAAGGTATGTTTGTTACATGCTGCACTGTGTCGTTTGCATTTTATGTTATGTTGTATCTTTTGCATATTTTCACAAAGTTGAAGTTACTAGTCACTTTGGGTGTCGTTATGCCGATCTGTTCTTGGACCCATTGGGAGGCCTCAGTGGTGTGAATAAATAATTAAATAATTACCGTGAATTTAGATCAGTAATCTACAATTGCACTGCATAATTCATGGAGTAAAACATACGTTTCATGTTTACTAAAGGACATAAATAATACAAATAACAGTACAGTAACAGTTTCTTTATTGTTGGTTTAAAAAGATAAGACACTTTATTGTGATTAAGATAGTTAATATTTTTGCTATTTCTTATGTTTTGCACTCTAAACAAGGAGATTGTCATTTTGTGTCAACACTATTTATGCTGAGGTTTTGCAACTCACAGGCTCTTTGTCAAATGTTGTTTCTGTATTATTTTGCATTTGTTACAGTATATTACATCCATATTGTAATGTATGTTTTGTTTTCTGTTGTTTTCCCACCTACACAGTTCTTACGGTGTTTTTGGAATAAACTTTCAATATCATCAGTTTGAGAATTCATCCTTGATCAGCAGGGGTTTGCTTACAGCTAGCTCCATAAAGAACCTCTCACTCCGCTATACAGCTCCGAGATGAGGCTCTATGTGGTTCTCATCCGGGATCGGTCGAACGTCCGCCAAGGCTCCGCTGTTTACCCTTTTGTATACATCGTATCCCAAAACTAATGGTAGATTCCAAACCTCACGGATGTTTAAGGTTTGGACCGGAGCATAATATTTTAGGTCTGGAGCGAAACTACCCGTTTAAATCGCTTATTTAGTCAGCCTGTGGCCATGTTTCCCATTCAACCCGGAAAACCCCCCTACGTCCGCTGCCAGTACTGCTCCTGGTTTGGCTACAATGGGAAACATGGCCACCGGCGGACTAAATAAGCGATTTAAACGGGTAGTTTCGCTCCAGACCTAAAATATTATGCCCCAGTCCAAACTTAAACATCCGTGAGGTTTGGAATCTACCATTAGTTTTGGGATACGATGTATACAAAAGGGTAAACAACGGAGCTTGGCGGACGTTCGACCGATCCCGGATGAGAACCACATAGAACCTCATCTCGGAGCTGTATAGCGGAGTGAGAGGTTCTTTATGGAGCTAGCTTACAGCTTGTACTTTATATTGGGGTCACTGCCCAGTCTTTGAAAGCACTTCTTCCTTCATCCACAACCCATATGTCAAAATGAAGTCCTTATGCTATTCCTTCATTCCAGACCAGTCTGTGGGATCCAGCCTGCAGGTGAAGATGAGTTCTCCAGCACTACCCAGCACCGTTTCTTGTAAACAGGAACCTGAAGACCACCTTAAACAGGAATCCGAAGACCACCTGGACACCAGTAGGTTTCATGCTCTCTCTGTCTCTTCCTTTCTTTTATTCTGTTAGTTGTATGGAGGGTTGCACTGTGTCCACTGTTTTACTTAAGTAACTCTATTACAAGTAAGAGTCTGAATTAAAAATTTACTTGAGTAAAAGTACACAAGTATCCGTATCAAAATGTACTTAAAGTACCAAAAGTAAAAGTACTAAAATGTCTGAAAATAGCAAATCTACAAGCTCACAGCGTGTCGCGATGCGACACGTTGTGAGCTTGTAGATCGGCTATTTTCAAATAGCCTAGGTATAAAATAGGGCTAAAGTTAATGTATGTTTTAGAATGTATATCTGCAACGTGACTAAAGTTTTGGCATAATTGTAGTGGAGTAAAAGTATTCTCTCACAAGATCTGTAGTGTAAATATAACAGGCTCGCTATTTGTGCACGCCACTGTGCAACAAAATATAATACAGAGCTTAAATGGTTAATCAGACTAATCGATGTAGTTGATTATAAAAAATCTATTAAAATGTTTTTGTGTCTATGACTAATCATTAGATGCTAATGGGGAAGCACTTTGATTTGTGACTGGACGTTCTTCGGCCATCTTGGAATTTGCAATATTGAGGCATTGTTAATGATTAATGTAAAATCAGTCCTTGTCCCTTTTATGCCCATATATGGAGATCTCTGATGTCATCAGTATATGTCCATATATGGGCATACCCCCTTTTGTGCTCATAACTTGAGCTGACTGATTTGTTTACGCCTGATGCCATGACAACACATTGAGGTTAGACAACACACTCCATATTTGGGCGTAGCTGAATTGGGAACTCATTATATGGTTATGGTTGAGTCACGGTGACATGAGCGACGTGAGAGATATATAGTATAGAAGATACCAGTGCAGCAGTGATGATCACCCTAAAGTGCTGGAAAAGTAATCTTTGATGAGAATTTGTGAAGTGGACAGTATTTTTTTGCATGTTTCTAGGGATGTTGAGGGGGATATTTTAAACTGGAGTGGCAGCAAGGCCCTGAAGCTTTTATTTGTTACTTCCTCCTATGTTTCAGGATACTCAATGCATTTCATACCTGTATGACTAATTATGCTCTTGAAGTACTTTTTATTTTATTTTATTTTTTACATAATTTCGCCACAAACATACTCCAAAAATGGGTTTTAGGGTACCTGAGACGGTGGCGTGTTGGGGGTGTTCAGTATGAACTTGTGATTGTCCAAGGTATAGGCTAACAGGAAATAATGGTGAGAAAAAGGTAGCAGAAAACCCTGAGAGGTGGGCCTGGCTCCTGGACTATATCGATATCATTCACCTGCCAAATGATGGAAGTTGACCAGCCCCAGTGTATATTTTGCTGAAGTTCTGACAGATGAAAGCTCAATGCCAGTGCAAATTAAGCTAACCAAACATCCAAATGACACTTAAACCAGTGGATGTTTTTTTTGTTCAATATAAAGAGGAGGAATGCGGGTTAAGAGCTGCGGACATTTTCCTCTCGGAAGCAGTGTAAATCAAAACCCCCATTTTAGAAAATAAATGTACATTAAAGCCATAACCCTTAACTAAATATTTCACTATTTTATTTAACCTATTGTGTTCCTATTGGCTGGGCTTTACAGCCATAACTCCAGTTCCCAGCATGCTGAACACCCCAAACTTGGTGGGTGCTGTTAGACAGGCTGTAATTGCTTAAGCCCTGCGCCCTCTGTGTTCCTATTGACTGGGCTTTAAACAGCCATAACTCCAGTTCCCACCATGCAAAAGGTCCCACACTTGGTGGATGCTCTTACACGGCCAATAAGGACGGGCTGTAATTTGCTCATTTGTTTACTTCCAGTTTTACCAGGAAGTGGTTGTAGACCCCAATCCCAAGACAAAAATAGCAAGACATGCCATAAACGGGTTACTTCCCATATCTGCGTTAAGTGGACGCCTTTTTAGGAGACCGGAAGCAGGTTGGAGTCTATTATTTATATTGGAAGAGTGAACAGGAACACAAGATTTTCATACTGAAATTGCTTTGAGAAAATCAACTTTATTATCAACCTTTCTCTGTCCCAGCAACACATTCTCGTGGGATTTAGCAGGTGCTATTGGTAAACATAGGACCTTCGCAAGATTTGCCGTCAGATGCCGGTTCCAAACCATAGACCCTGACAACTCTCTGAGTGGACTGCCCGTAGACATATAAAGATACGCACGCCTCCTTCGGCTCTGAGGCGTGCGTATCTCGAACGTGCTTCCGCTTCAGCAGGGCAAGCTGGAAATTTTCATGTGCGTCACAAAAGGGGATGTTCGGTAGGCCAATCAGAGGCAGATGGGGCGGGTCTTTTCTTAAGAGGCTGTGATTGGCCAGTAGTCAACGTGCTGTGATTGGCCAGTAGTCAAGTATCCCTGTTGAAGAGCCTTGTATTGCGATACAAGTCGCTCCAATGAACTGCAGAGGCCAGTGAGGTATCTAGGTTTCTATATCTATGGGACTGCCCCTCTTGGTCTGGTGTTGAAATATGAACCTAGGATTCTTTTTTACAAAAAGTACTGTCCATTGACCCCTTTGTGGGGGTGGGTCTAACGACAAGCCAATCAGCGAATATATATATATATATATATATATATATATATATATATATATATATATATATATATATATATATATATATATATATATATATATATATATATATATATATATATATATATATATATGTGCGCTAAAACAAGCTGTGCGATGACATATGTAGGCAGATCCGTGGATCTCTTGTGATTGGTTTAGTAATAGACTACACTGGAGCCAAAGTCAGACTGAAGCTCCATGCAGCTTCAGTCTGATAATCAGGCTAACTTAGGAGACCATTTGTATGGGATTTGTGTACCATTTTGGCTTAGGTTTGCTGTATCTTTGGCATATTTCACAGTGGCTACAATTAGGATGGTCTATCTTCATAAATTAACCATCTTTGCCCTACCTCCCGAACACAAAGTCACCCAGGTTGGTATGACAATGTACCTGGGTGCTGCAAGTGCATCGCTGCTCGGCAGCAGTGTTATAGCAGTGTTTAACATTACAAATTGTAAATCTGTCTGTTTGTCTGATCATACTACACAAAAGTAGCAGATCCACAAGTTCAAAACGTGGCTTGAAGTGACACGTTTTCAGCTTTTAGATCTGCTACTCGTTTTGAATACTGAAAAGAAACACTATCAAAAGCTCAAGTTGAGCCTGCAAATCTACTATTTCCACTAATTTCAAAAATAGTGGAAATTTGCTGATCTACAAGTTGAAAACGCGTCACAACACGTTTTGAGCTTGCAGATCTGCTATTTCCAATCAATGTTTTATTGATAAGTATCTAAATGTGTATGTTTTATTGTCTTATCTGCCCTGTGCAACTTTTATTTACGAAATCTAAAAGCCAAACAGAAATGTAAATTTGTTATATGTTCCAATGTTCATCGACAAACACAATCGTTAATCGCGATTATTTGAGGGACAATTAATCGTGACAGCCCTACTTGTCCGTCGGACAAGGTGAATTTTCACAATGTGAGACGAGGTGAATTTTCACAATGTGACGCTCCTACAGTATGTGGCTTTGTACTGTAAATGCAGCTACGACAGCTACTCATTTAGCTGTCCTTTTGTTCTTTATAATGTTTCAATGGGTCTGACTAATGACCATTAATCAGAGGTGAGCCTGAAGATGTTTCGGACAGTGCATTCTATTCAATCCATATGTTAATGCTACTCACAAAATAGTGAGATCTTTAGATAATCTGAACATTCCAGGTATTGTCTATCACTCATTCATACTTTGTCCACAACCCCTTTGAAAAGTGATGGTTGACAAAAATGTAAAGACTATAAAAATCTTTACACAAAAAAAGAAAGTGGGAGAATAAATCTTATCCAATGAGTTGCTGTCTGCTGATATATCCACCTCTCTCCTCCTTCTAGATCTCCAATTCCTTCCTGTGTTTAAAGCTGAGGATTCCCCTGAACAGCAGGAGAGGAGTCCCAATCTTGTCCTAGTGAAACTGGAACTTCCAGAGATTAAGGAGGAACAGCAGGACTGGGGCTCCAGCCTGGTCCAGGTGAAACTAGAACCTCCACAGACTAAGGAGGAACAGCAGGACTGGAGCTCCAGCCTGGTCCAGGTTAAACTAGAACCTCCACAGATTAAGGAGGAACAGCAGGACTGGAGCCCCAGCCTGGTCCAGGTTAAACTAGAACCTCCACAGATTAAGGCGGAACAAGAGGTACTTCAGAGAGAAGACAGAGAGGCAGAGCTTTTAGCCAGCACCTCAACTGAACACACAAAAAAACAAGCTGATGTAGAGGACAGTGGAGCATTGCAATCAACTAGTGATGGACAGCTCCTCTCTTCATACTGTTCTGAATCTGACACAGAAGACAGTGATGAGCGGGGGGAGACCACAGCTGATCAGTCTGTTTTAAACACACTGAAATCGCACAAGACCAAGCATATGGAAGGAAAAACATTGTCTTTAAGCAACAAGCAGTCCCAGAACCTAAAATCAACAAAGCAAACTCCATCCAAGAGTGTTTTGAAAGATCACATGAGGGCTCATACAAGGGAGCCCCTTGCTTGTACAATTTGTAGCAAAACCTTTAGCCAAAATGGAGGTCTTAAAAGACACATGCTTGTTCACACAGGGGAAAAGCACCTTGCTTGTACAGTTTGTAGCAAAACCTTTGGCCTAAAGGGAGCTCTTAAAAAACACATGATTACTCACACAGGGGAAAAGGCCTTTGCCTGTACAGTGTGTTGCAAAACCTATAAACAAAATGGAGAGCTTAAAAGACACATGCTTGTTCACACAGGGGAAAAGCCCTTTGCATGTACAGTTTGTAGCAAAACCTTTAAACAAAATGGAGAGCTTAAAAGACACATGCTTGTTCACACAGGGGAAAGGCCCTTTGCATGTACAGTTTGTAGCAAAACCTTTAAACAAAACGTAACTCTTAAAAAACACATGATTACTCACACAGGGGAAAAGGCCTTTGCTTGTACAGTTTGTAGCAAAACCTATAGCCAAAATGGAGATCTTAAAAGACACATGCTTATTCAAACAGGGGAAAGGCTCTTTGCATGTACAGTTTGTAGTAAAACCTATAAACAAAACGGAACTCTTAAACACATGATTATTCACACAGGTGAAAAGCCCTTTGCCTGTACAGTGTGTAGCAAAACCTATAAACAAAATGTAGAGCTTAAAAGACACATGATTTATACTCACACAGGGGAAAAGCCCTTTGCTTGTATAGTGTGTAGCAAATCCTTTTGCATAAAGGCAGTTCTTAAACAACACATGCTTATTCACACAGGGGAAAGGCCCTTTGCATGTACAGTGTGTAGCAAATTCTTTGGCCTAAAGGGAGCTCTTAAAAAACACATGATTACTCACACAGGGGAAAAGCCCTTTGCATGTACAGTTTGTAGCAAAACCTATAGGCGAAATGGAGATCTTAAAAGACACATGCTTATTCACACAGGGGAAAAGCCCTTTGCTTGTATAGTGTGTAGCAAATCCTTTTGCCTAAAGGCAGTTCTTAAACAACACATGCTTATTCACACAAGGAAAAAGCCCTTTGCATGTACAGTGTGTAGCAAAGCCTATAAACGAAAAAGAGCTCTTAAAAAACACATGATTACTCATACAGGGGGAAATCCCTAGCTTGTATAGTTTGTAGCAAAAGGTTTATCCATGAACAAAATCTGAAGACGCATGAAGATTTATATAGGGGAACCCCAAGGGATGGCTGGTCAATAGGGGCCCTAGAGCGCTGTCCCATTGTATAATCTACAATAAAATGTAGATAAACTGTTCTGCATTGTCTGTCTTTGTCATTATTTCTCGTTACAAGCTGTGGCTGTGCCATTCACTCCTCTTCAATGCAAGTGGTACTGTAGGAGCTGGCTTGTTTGGGGGTTTGTTGCGCCCAAAACCATAGATATTGCATTGACTGCTACTGCTCATTCCGCCATATTGTTCCTTGTAGTTCCTCTCCACCAATTTACCAAAGAAAATGTCTAACAATATATGACACTATCCCAGACTCCTTAAAGGGACACGTCACCCAAAAATTGTTTCAATGGATTAGTCACCCCATGGAGACTTGAATTCATGGATATTTTTTTTGTTTTTTGTCTCATTCCTAAGACAATAATTTGATGACCGGCAGCGGTTCCGGTAGGAGACACAATGACTAGTTGTGTCTCCTACCGGAACCGCTGCCTACTGGTCCGCTGGTCATCAAATTATTGTCTTAGAATGAGACAAAAACTAAAAAATATCCATGAATTCAAGTCTCCATGGGGTGACTAATCCATTGAAACAAAGTTTTTTTTTTTTGGGGTGAAGTGTCCCTTTAATGGTCCAGAGAACAGGAACACCTGCAGTGAAGTGTTTCACCCAAGCATTGAGGTGAAACATGAATGCCGTCCACTAGGGGGCACAATCACACAATATCTAAACCACAGTTGGGAGAAAACAACACAGACGGCTGGCAGAGAAAGGCCATTTTGCCAACCCCACCTAGGGTATGGTCTAGGTAGGTATAGTTTTAGATCTGAAAGAATACATCTCAACAAATGGTGGTCTGTGGCTCTATATGCTGAATAAATAATGGTCCTTGATATAAAAAGGGTTGAAAACCACTGAGACTGAGCGTAATTACTACAGTAGGCCTAGATTCACCCATAGGCATTTTATATTGATATATATTATTGAATATGAAAAGTAAAAAGTACTCAATATGCAGAATGTTCCATTTCACAACTTTTCAAATGTATAAAATGTATACAAATATTTAGAAAATAGCAGATCTACAAGCTCAACGCGTCGCATCCCAATGCATTGTAAGCTTGTAGATCTGCTATTTTCAAATGACCGAAGTATATGGCTGAAGTGGTTAATGTATGTTTTGTAATAATAATTAAAACGTAATTAGCAACCAACTTTCAAATAATTGTAGTGGAGTAAAAGTATAATATTTTCCTCTGAGATGTGGAGTAGAAGTAAAAGTACTGAAAATGGCCACCACTGTACAGGCCTACTGAGGAACTTTGCATGACCACACACACTACACAGCAAGCCGGTTGGAACTTATCCTGATAAAATCGGATTCCTTGTCTTCAATTAGGCCCTAGTGGTGAAGAAAATGCCAGGGGAGAAATATAGAACGAATGAATGAGGGTGTTGTTGATGGTGCAGTATGAGTTGTTCAGAAGACACGGGAGATGAAAGTATTTTTTTATTAAAGGATGGCTGGGTATATAAGGCACAATATCTAGTTAAGATATATCCTTTTTATATTATCAGAGGCCGTCTTCGGTAATCAGAAGGTCACCGGTACAGTTGAAGTGTCGCTGAGCAAGATATGTAACCCCTCATCGTGACCACCTGAGCAGCCAGCAGCTGGATGAAGCTGAAACTGAATCCCCCCACAGGATTAACAAAGGTCTCCCATAATCCATCCTTCCTTCCCTTACACAAATCAAGTCAGATGAGCTTTTAGGCTGCTTGGGCTTCCATAACACCATAAGCAAACCTGGGCTTCCATAACACACCTCAACAGTGCAAAAGGCTGATAACCTCCATGCCACGCTCCACTGATGAAGTAGTTTGTTCAAAAGTAGCCCAGACCAAGTACTGAGTGCACAACTGAACATACTTTCAGATGGATTTCTGTATTATAAATCCTTTTTTTTTTTAGTGGTCATCGAATATTTTGAGATACTACTGATAGATTTTCCATGAGCTATAATATGCCACAATCATCAACAAATAAAAAGGTTTATTATTTCACAATGAATCTAGAATATAAAGTTTCAGTTTTTCGAATTATATTAGGCTACATACAAAAGGGCAGTATAGTCTTCAAAAGAAATGCAAAACAGCGACTTGATTCACAAAATGTGTTACTCTGTAGTAGAGTCAAAAATGGAGGTTCCGTGACCATCCTTTGGCAAGTAAGGTTTGACGATTGATTTGACCTCTATGGACCCTTTAGAAAAGATTTAGCCCCCAGGTCCCTCCCAAAAATCCTGGCATTTTTTGCTAGACAGCCAAATTCAAAATGGCGCCCGGCGCCATCTCTAAAAATTAACTTTTGATCTGAATGACCTAGAATCATGTATGAAGGCACTTTTCCATACAAGTCAACCATGAGGATTCCAAATCTGACACAATTTTAATTGTAAGACCTTGTTTTGACTCCGAAATTCAAGATGGCCGACATCCAGTAGAGTAAAAACTTATACCCAGGGGGCAAAGGGGGGTATGCTGCATTTGCCCTGCCATAAAAGGTTGGCCACCAGAAATAATATCTATGACCCAGTAGGATCACAACCTATATGGACAACCCGGTCACCTTGCTGCTGGAAATCCAATATGGCCGCCTCAATATTATCAGAAAGTAGCTTTGGCAATAACTTTTGAACCAGATGGGCTAGAAATAAAAACTTGGTGTCTATTTCATGGTTTCAGAGCATGAGAAACTCAATGGAATACTTATCTTTATGATTGGGTGTGTCTGGACCTTTCATTTGCATATTTCCAAGATGGACGCCACGCGAAAATGAGTTTTACTATGACTTTTACAGTGACAGCTGACTGTTATGGCAACAAGTCTGCTTTTTAAGCAATATGAACACATTTGGTCAGTTTGAGCTTTAATTTATATGTTGTCAATATGGCAGACCCACACCATGAGTCTGGTCAGAGTCGTGTAATCCGGGACACAGAGATGGTAGTCAAGGTCATGGCAGCAGTGGAGACTAACCCATGATCAACATATCTACAGGACAGTGTGCTGATTCCACAGTCAAGGACGACTTGATGAGTGTGAAAGACCTGGGAGGCACTGAAGGCACTGTGTGAGTCACTGTCCAGTGAACAGAAGAAGACAAGCATAATGAAGCTTAAAGACGCACTGAAGTGACATTTTCGGTCATTTTATTTTGAAGGTTCAGCCCGAAACGTCGGCTCAACGACTCTAAACCAATCAGAAGGTCCCATCCCTTCAGGCTATGGGACGTTGGATCTCAATCACTTCAGCCGTGCTGGCACACGGCTAGTGTTTGTTTACAAGTGAGAGAGAGACGGCCAGTGAAGCACGTTTGCTACTACCTGGCTTATTTCTAACCTATAATGTTTTCAGATACATATTTTAGTGTGCAGATGAAGTTTAAAATGAGTAATACACTCATCTTCAATGAGATTCAAAACGGAGTATCTCTGTAATTAAAATCAGCTGTGTTTGAAGAACGTGCAGCTATGGGAATCAAACAGGTGCATGTAATCAAGATTCATTTATATTCGTGAAGGCTGTATTATGTCATCACGCAGCACGTTTTCGTTTACAGGAAGCAATTAAGATTGGCTTTTTAGGGACTTTAGATACTTTAATACACAAAAATGTTTTTTTTTCTTTTTTTTTGGCATCTATTGTTAGGTATGCCCATATGATGACCACGGATATGCTCTAAAAGTGTGAAAAACATATTTTTCATTTCACTACACCTTTAACACTTTCTACACTCAAAACACATCATCTAAAATATCTAAGGGGAAAACCTCAGCACCTGGCAAGAGCAATGAAATTACTGCCCTCCTGCGCATGACCCAAATCATAGCCAGTGGTGGAGAACTCAACCTTGTCTTTATAGGCAACCACGAGTGCAGTGACTTCCCCCCTTCCCTCTTCCAGGAAGATGGCAGGATGAGAACAGGTACCAAGGCAAGCCTTGTTAAGGTCCTGAAAGAGGAGACCAAAGTTGCATGCATCCCTGACCTGCCTACAGAAGACATAAAAACAGCAGTAGTTATTGATGCCATGTATGCCATGCGCCATTGGTCGTTCCTGAAAGGTGAAGCATTTGGAACAATCGCTGAACGATACCAACGTCTGCTGTTGAATGATGTGCCTGCTGGCACAGAGATCATTCACTTCTGTTTTGACCGGTACAGTGGACCTAGTCTTAAGACAGCTGAGCAAGAACACAGATATGCTTGACCAAAACCTGCCAAAGAATATGAAGTCAGTATGCATTACACAGCTCCAGATCCTCAGGAGTTTTTTGCTGTGTCAGCTAACAAGGCAAACCTATTGAGTTTCCTCTGTGACGAATGGTGTGAAAATGAGAAACTTAAGGCGGCCCTTGGTCCAACACATCTTTACCTGGGTGGGGGGGTTAAAGAAGAGACAAGGAGTGTGGTGATCAATGAGGGGTCTATTGAAGATGTCCCTGCACTAGAATCCACACAACAGGAGGCTGATACAAGAATAATACTCCACACCCTGTACAGCGTCCAGAATGACAAAGTTGACAGAGTTCTCATCCATGCCAATGACACAGACAACATCATCATGTGCCTTTACTATGCAGCAACCCATCTCAGATGCCTTCCAGAGCTGTGGGTGAGAACAGAGCAAAATTCATACCTTCCCCTCCATCAAATGGTATCAGCACTGGGGCTCGCACAGTGTCGTGCCCTGCCCTTTATCCATAGTTTAAGTGGCAGAGATACTGTACCACCAGCTATCCCTTCTTCACTGGGAAGAAGGCATGGTTCAAGGCCATCATGCGTCTGGATCTCTGCACTTGAGGAGTTTGGTGAAAACTCTTATGATTCCCTCTCAGATGACGTCCATAAATCCGGCACGAGACCTCACAATTGCTGTACAGATGTGCCACTTCAAAACTTCACACGTTACTGTTCTTTCCCTGAAAGTCCCCTGAAAATGCATTTTTTTCCTCCCTTTTCTGCCCTTAAAATGCACTGTTTTGCCCCTGAAAAGAAGTTGTCACTACACACCCCCGTTTTTCCCTTCAACAGACATCCATATACATGAGAACAAAAGAATGTGTGTTTAAGAAGGTGTCAGACTCATTATGAGGCGAAAGGTGATTTGACCAGTTGCTCAAATTAATTAGCATCATAAAAGCAGTGATCATCAAAATAATTCAGCAATTTAAATGCCCTTCTTTGTCCCTCTTATTGCCCTGGGAATCCCCTGAAAATGTACTGTCTTGGCGATGGCAGGACATGTGAAGTTTTGAAGTGGCACATCTGTATATACATCCAAAGAGGACCACCAGGAGGATTTTGACCTGAGTAAGCTTAGAGTGTACAAGTTCCTCAATAATAGATCAACCCTCTTAAAGCTGCTGCCCCCGACAGAGAATGCCTTTGACCTGCACCTGAGAAGAGCTGTCTCTCAGTGCTAGCAATGCAGTCCCCCTTGCATCTACCGAGCCAGCCTGGCCTGTGTCAATGAACAAGGCAATATCATGCAGCTGTATCAAAGGCTGCCAAAAAAAACTGTTCCCGTGCAAAGAAGGCAATTCCATGCTACTTAGGATGCCGTTGCCAGGGACTGGAGACACGATGCAGCAGGATCAGTGCAACACATGACAACAGTGACAGTGAATAGCATTGTACCATAGTATCATTGGCTTTAGAAGCAGGCAAGACAGCACCATAGAGGTCAAAATGAACCTTTTGTAGGCAACCTCAATTCCGCCTTTACTCTATTTGTCACTAAGTAGTCTATCTTTTGTTATGTTACTTGAATGCATACCACTATGTTAATTTGTATAGCCCTAAAGTTGAAGTTTATGGCAAGTCTTGGAGTGTGCATGTGTCGGTTTATATTGTATTTAGTTTATTAAAATGATACATAAGATACGTTGTGGGCTTTTTCTCCGATTTTCTCTGCAATCATCCCCACAACTATAGATCTATAAATCAATAAATCTGAGGGGAAATGTAATACCATACATTATTTATGACTGCAGCCATATTGACAACATATAAATTAAAGCTCAAACTGACCAAATGTGTTCATATTGCTTAAAAAGCAGACTTTTTGCTGTAAAAGTCATAGTAAAACTCATTTTCGAGTGGCGTCCATCTTGGAAATATGCAAATGAAAGGTCCAGACACACCCAATCATAAAGATAAGTATTCCATTGAGTTTCTCATGCTCTGAAACCATGAAATAGACACCAAGTTTTTATTTCTAGCCCATCTGGTTCAAAAGTTATTGCCAAAGCTATTTTCTGATAATATTGAGGCGGCCATATTGGATTTCCAGCAGCAAGGTGACCGGGTTGTCCATATAGGTTGTGATCCTACTGGGTCATAGATATTATTTCTGGTGGCCAACCTTTTATGGCAGGACAAATGCAGCATACCCCCCTTTGCCCCCTGGGTATAAGTTTTTACTCTACTGGATGTCGGCCATCTTGAATTTCGGAGTCAAAACAAGGTCTTACAATTAAAATTGTGTCAGATTTGGAATCCTCATGGTTGACTTGTATGGAAAAGTGCCTTCATACATGATTCTAGGTCATTCAGATCAAAAGTTAATTTTTAGAGATGGCGCCGGGCGCCATTTTGAATTTGGCTGTCTAGCAAAAAATGCCAGGATTTTTGGGAGGGACCTGGGGGCTAAATCTTTTCTAAAGGGTCCATAGAGGTCAAATCAATCGTCAAACCTTACTTGCCAAAGGATGGTCACGGAACCTCCATTTTTGACTCTACTACTGATACTCCTAGAAAATAGATACTCTGTGAATGCAGGTTATTGGCAGACGCTCCCTAAGCAGGTTTCAGGCGGTCCCTCTTTAAACACCCCGGTTTCCCCGCGGCCCCGCCCCCACAGGAAGGCGTGTGATACAAGCTAGCTCCGTTCGATCTGGAAGGTAAAGGTCTCTAGTCAATAATCCTAAGTGACAAACTGCGTTGGTCTTTTTCTTTCCAACAGAGTTTAGTTTAGCCTATTCTCCTCATTAATTACCCCGCACCTGTCTATTTAGTCCTGTCCTGTCGTATCACTGGAGGAATGTGGAAAAGCAGTGGTGGAAAAAGTACAACCTTTTTTTGTTTTTGTTTTACTTAAGTAAAAGTATCAATACTGTAATGTAGAAATACTCTCTGTCTCTGTTACAAGTAGTAGGTAAACGTCCGGAATATATATATTGTTTGTACAAAAGTATTGGTATCAAAATGCACTTAAAGCTACCAAAAGTAGAAAGTAGACTAGGCCTACTCATTATACAGAATGTCCCATTTCACAAGTTTTCAAATGTAGGCCTACCAAATGTATACCAATCTTTTGAAAATAGCAGATAAGCTATTTTCAAATGGCGGAAAGGGCTGAAGTGGGTAATAATGTATGTTTTGTAGTATGTGTGTTGGAGTAAAAGTACTGAAAATTGGAAATATTCCAGTAAAGTAAAGATACCTCAGAATTGTGCATAAGTAGGCTACAGTACTTAATTACTTTCCACCACTGCTACATTTAACTTAATGCCGATGCAGTAGGGCATAGGAGTGCTATGGCTCCAGTCAAAAGTAACACTAAATTACATTCTCCTTCATTTTCACAGACTACTTGAAACATAAAAAGGACAAGACTAAAATATTATTTTTAATAAGTCAGAGTGGTTGGGGGCAATTGTAACACTCCAATAATAAGTCATATTAACCCACTATATCTCAAATAGAAACACATCACTAAGTCAATTCAAATATTTATATTTTAATTAGAATTATTTTATTTTTCAAATGTATGTTTATTTTGTATTTAAATGTATTTTTACTTTGAAATTAAGTGAAATATGTTCATTGTCCAACAAAAGTATTGCATTGTAATACAATGTTACAATTGACCCAGATCACTGTGTTAAAATTACAATTTCACAATGATGAAATCCCATATCCTAGCTATAAACACCTATACTAGCATAGGGTGCTAGTTAAATTTTAACCAATAACATAGAGTACAGATACAATGCATCTAAGTTTAAATGAGCTGTCATCCAAACATTAGACAGCAGAAGGAAAATACTGTACATTAAAAAAAATTGCTTTTACACCTCACAATCAGTTTTTGTTGAAAACCTCTGCTGAGTTGAAATGATCATTCCACCCTTCCAGGCAGAGAGAGGACCCTACTGAGCATGTGCAGAGGAAGTCTCATCCCTTTAGCATTGTTTCTGATTCAAACTGAGTGTATTACATTTGCCCCCTGTTACTTTTGACCCCGGTCTCCCCTATATGGAATACAAGAAATGTATGTAATCATCACAGCCATTCTAGGGCTACATGGTCCCTCATACAGTAACTGTATTTCTTTCTTTCTTTCTTTCTGACACTCAAGGCTTATGGTGTTCCTCCCTGCACTCTGATGCTGCGCTGTCAGGGTCCCTTGCAGGTCTTCTCCTTTGATGCCATCTCCTGGGTCCCAGGTGTAGCTGTGACAACTTGTGGGCCATACAAGAAGGCCATCACTTACACAACGATGAAGTCAAGTAAAAGACTGCTCACGGTAGGAACCTTTTTTCCCCCCTTTGCTGCTGCTCCTTGTGTCATGTGCTGTGTGTATACTAATGTGATTCAAGCTGTTGTACTACTGCTGTCATTTTGGCACCAATGTTTCTGGCTCTGGAATTGAATGCTGATGTGAATCTACAGTTTATGCGGTGTTGTGTCTGCCGTTGAAGGTAGTGAGTTGTAACAGGGAATCAGGGATGTGTCTATGTGGCTCTTGGTCACTTTAGCCATCAACTCCAGTTTGGAATAGAATAAGAAGGTGTGGATCTGTTTTGGGCAGCTGTTGAAGGTTGTGATCTGTGACAGGGTGGCTGATTATGGTTCATGATTGCTCTGTCTGTCTGTGAGGTTTTCAAATGAGCCCTGATCCAGAAACGGTTGGGAACCACTGGCCTAGATCAGATGGGGGGGGGGGGGGGGGGGGGGCGCGCGCGCGTGCGTGCGTGCGTGCATTTTCAGAGCATGTTTCAATTGTGTTCCACCTTGGATCAATGGAGACAAGAGACTACTAAATATGCACAGCAGCCATATTATCACTTCCTTCACAGGTGTTACCAATGTGATACTAATGAAGGCTCTGTTCCATTTAGTGTAGCACAGTGGTTTCCACGACCCCCATAACTCTGAGAGTGTACAAATGCAACCAAATGGACCCCATTTGGTTCCATTTGTACACTCTCAGAGTTACACACCCGTAAGGGGCCATTTGTAAGCCAATAAGGGTCCCTGGACCCCAACTTTAAACCCACTGGTGTAGCAGTGTAGCATGTTACAAAATGTGGCTGTTACAGTGAAAGAAATACAGTAGGCTGCAGTATGTAAAACATACAATAGTTTGCAGTATGTTGTGATTTGGCCACAGGGTGGCGCTCCAGTGCAGCAGTTAACACCTGCAATAATTTGGGCTGATTCAATGGCAGCGGTGGACAGTAACAAAGTACATTTACTCGAGTACTGTTTCTGTGTATGAGTATTTGTATTTTTGGATACTTTCAAAGACAAATATTGTACTTGACTCCACTCCATTTCTAGGGAGGGTAACAAGTATTATGAATTAATCACTTATTAAAGCCCCATTTTGTATCTATACTTTGATCTATACTTTTGACTACTACTCAAGTACTCGGGTTGAGTGAGTGTCCATCACTGAATGACAGTCAGTGAGCGTTGTTGAAGACTTTTTAGAGATGGTGACTTTAAAGATTTGTGTTGAGCCAACTCAGATCTCGAAAGAAAGAAAACGTTATGTCTAAAAACACTTCAAACTGTGTGTTAGTAGGTTATAGTGAGCATATCGTAAGTACCAGATCCACAAGCTCGAAACGTGGTTCGCAACACGTTTTGAGTTTGTAGATCTGCTACTTTTCCTATTTTTGGATTTGAAAAGTAACTGTTTTGGACATTATGAGGTTCCACACGACAGAGACGATATGAAGGGATTTACACAAAACCTGGTGGAAAGGTTTGGACTGGCCCACAGAAGAATGATGCTCTTTGGTGTTTTTTACATCTCCCAGAATTCCTTGCAACAGTAGTAGTCTCCATAGCATTACATTGAAAGAAGGTGTGTTTATAAGAAAAAGAAAGTGACACAAACTGAAAGATAAGCCTTTGTAGGAAAGTCTGATATTTCTTTGAACTTTTGTTGGCACTTTTTCAAATGTATAAAAGAATAAAAGTCTGCACAAGTGTTTAAAAAAAAAAAAAAAAGACTAGTAAAAAACACTTGCAATGCTGTTGTGCGGACTTGAACTGTGTCCAGTACCAGCGACAAACTGGATGTGCGCAACGCACCTCTGAACCACTTTTTTAAATGTGAAATGTGTTGGCGGTAGCCTACAACTGAATTCGGTTATGGCCGGTATTTCTGGATAGCATTACAATGGTAGAGCCACAAGGCATTGTGGTCTATCTATAAAACCACCAAATTGCATCATGACGTTGTAATTGGCCAAGAACTCAACGTGACGCCGGAAGCACCGCAACACTTTTACACCAACTGCCACCTCGGCGGAGGTCTGATGCTCTAGCCGAGCACATTTTCTAGTTTTATGGTAATTGCCCAGCTGTGACACGCTGTCACCCTGGGGCGAACTCAGCCCATTATTTTCACATTCAACAGTGCTTGGCACCAGGGCTGAATTAATACAAACAAACAAAACAAAACATGGTATATAGACATGTGGGAGGAGGGGGTGGGTCCAGATATCTTGGTAGCTCGTTTGGCAGCAGGCTCATCTTTGAATCAAAAGGTTCTGGGTCCAATGCTCCACACTGACGACTCAGCATGTCGAGTATCACAGCGTCGGTTCTGTATCGTGATTAGAACGACGGAAACTAATGTTGCAATTGGAACAAATGACAGATTATCCCTTTAACAAAATATTAAATATATTTTTTCGCGATTTTTCGAAAATAGCAGATTTACAAGCCTGTAGCGCGACACTCTGTGCCGCGCTATGAGCTTGTAGATCTGCTATTTTTGAATAGCCAAAAAAATCTAAAGTGACACAGATGCGTTCCAGGTCTTACTGTGTTAAAGTAAGTCCAAGTTGATTTGCATTTTATACCAGAGATTTAGGAATTGGAGGTGAGGTGGGGAATAGATGCCTACAATCACTGATAGCTCTGCGTGTCGGAGCATCAGGATATAACTAGATTAATAGAAGTTTGGGGGAACATGTTTGGATTTGGGGTTTCAGAGCATGATGAATAGGAGGTGTAGCGTGTGTCTGTGTGCGTGTGAGAGCAGCAGACCATTTTGTCAACTTACTCAATGCGTGAGAGCTCACAGCTCTGCTCAGTCAATTACCTGAAACGCTCGATATTGCCTCATCAAGCTAACGTGACCTATTTAGGTATTTAATTACTGTAGTGTCTGAAAAACAAAAACAACAAAAAAAACCAACATAGAATGTCCTGCTTCCTTTGCTATTTTGGCTTTGTTTCCTCCATCTTTAACCTGTGCGCACCTCCACTGACGAATCTGATTTATACTTTGTCGTACTGTATGACGGCATTGCCTATTTGGAAGCTCACAATGTGTCATGGATGTGACGTGTTGTGAGCTTACCTCGGCTATTTCCGGCACGTGGCACTGTTGTACCACGGATCATACAGTCTACTCTCTCGAGGCAGACTGCTGACTCACAATTTTCTCTATAGACTCTAGTCTATAGCATTCAAAGATTGTGGAATAGTTATTTGACTTGAGAGACTATACACTCAGTCCTAATACCATGTGTTTTTATTTACCCAGGCTTTTGGCAATTCATTTGTTATTTTGTGTACTGTAAAGCGTCCTTGGGTTTCTGAAAGGCGCTATATAAATCCAAGTTATTATTGTCTCCGCCAGGCCGTAAGGCATGGCGAGAGAGTATGTTTTACCCTCCGTCCGTGTGTCCGTCCGTGTGTCCGTCCGTGTGTCCGTCCGTGTGTTACCACCAAATCTCCGGCACCGTTGGCCCGGTCGCTGCGAAACTGTGCACACACACTCCCTGGATGCCAATTCAGAATCTCTGCCTCAAATTTTTCACATGGGCCTGTTATAGCGCCACCAGGAGGCCGATTTGTGCAAAACCCATTTTTTCACATTATTCCTACAGTTTTTAACCAAACTTCATGCAAATCGGTACACAGTATCTCTATAGTCATGTGATCAACCCTGATCTGTCCGATTTCCCATATTCCATCCTTATTGGTTAAGGTTGCCATCCAAAGTTTGCAGGATTGGTCCGTTTTGAACAAACTGCCTCAAACCATGAACGCAGCGTGCGATTTCCGTGAAATTTCACACGCACATTCCCACTAGGCCGAGGAAGAAATGCCACCCTTTTCACATTGGCCTGTTATAGCGCCACCAGCAGGTCTAATTTAGCAAAACACATTTTTGGAACAAAATGCTTCAAATCATGAATGCAGTGTCCGATTGCCGTGAACGACCTAAGAATAAATGGCACCCTTTTCACATTGGCCTATTATAGCGCCACCAGGAGGCCACAATAACGTATCTGACCTGGCGGAGACCTGTGCTCCGAGGAGCACTTTATCTAGTTATTATTATTTTGAGTCCAATAACACTTCATAGCAACGTTTAAATTGGCACTTTATGATCAAGATCAGAGTTTGACACATGCATTTTGGTGCAAATCATTATGCATGAATTGGCCGATGCATTTCTCAAAAAGACTTTTGGTATTGCTGTGTCCCTGGACATTGGTTACTATGCACTAGGACAAAGGAGGGTCCCCTCTACTTATTAAGTGTCTCAATCCTGCCTGATATCACTGTCTGATACCAGACAGTGATATCAGGCAATGCTGATTCACTTTTTAGCCTCTGTTTGAAGTCCCACCTCTTTTTAAAACATGGCTCTGTAGGAGGAGAGCTGACTTTGAGAACAGTGGTTCTCAACCCTTTTCATAAGACCCCCAGTTTTATATGGATTAGGCCATGGACCCCCACCCATTTCATACACGTTCTTTTAATCTGAGACCCCGATCCACACTGTAAAATCCCCTGAGAGTGTACAAATGGAACCAAATAGACTCCACTTGGTTAGATTTGTGCATTTTAATGTCTTTTTCTCATAGGTATTTTTTATTTTTTATATGTTAATATAATGAAGTGACTTCAAAGAGATCATTTTTCTGTATCATTTCCCGATACAGAGAAAGATATGAAGAATTCAGAAGGTAGAGAGCGGATGAACTTAATTGGATAACATAAGATTCCTTGCCATTGGTACAAACTGTCAGGAGGAGAAAAAACAATTGAGGGTGTTCATTATTTGTTGTTTTCTTCCACAATGCAATAGTGTAAATATATTCATGACAGGAGCCAATTTCCCCAACTCTTGTTTTTGATTTTGTTTGATATACCACTACTACACTGCCAAATGATAATTTGTTTCTTGTTTGTGACCTCCTCAACTCAAGTTTTGAGTTCACAGTCTGTCATGTTATGTTATACTTCTTGCGACAGGCTATTATAACAGGTTAATTGTGGGATATTTTCTGAACATTTAGGGGTAAAAATGGAAGTGTATACATGGGCATTCACGTGTACACAAATCAACACTGACGTTTACAGTGTTGCTCTGTAGGAAGTGAGCCGTCTACAAGTGGATGTTATTAGACCCCCGCAGATGCGTTGTGAGCTTGTACTGTAGATCTTTTTTTTTGGCAAATGTTCCCCCCAGAATACTAAAGACAAAACTTGAACAAACACTCCAGAATAACACTCTAACTAAACCCACAGAGCAACAGAGAACCTAGCCATGGCAATGAAAATCCACTCTCAGACGAAAGTCTATATAGTCTCTTGAGCCCGATGGCCAACTTGTCTCAGCTGGACCTCTCAGGTGTCATCACGGAGCAATCAACGCTCATCAGGCCTCCAGGGAGCGGGGGGAAGGGGGCAGACCATGACAGTATAAGCGTCTGTTTTCGCTGACCCACTGGACTCTCCGGTCAAAGCAGTAGGAAGCAAAATCAAAGCGCTAAAACCACATGCAACGGCTCCTACAATCCACAGCCACAGCCAGGAGTAATTTTGTGTGTCCACTTGAGGCTCAACAAGCTGTGACTCACTGAACACACACACGTGCACGCACACTCACGCGCGCACACACGCACGCACGCACGCACGCACGCACGCACGCACACACACACACACACACACACACACACACACACACACACACACACACACACACACACACACACACACACACACACACACACACACACACACTTTACTTTACTGGAGTATTTCCAATTTCCAATACTTTTACTTCTACTCCACTACATCTCAGAAGCAAATATTGTACTTTTACTCCATTACAATTATTTGAAAAATGTAGTTACTAGTTACTTTCCAATATAAATTATGATATTATGAAACATACTGTACATTAACCACTTTAGCCCTGTTTTATACCTAGGCTATTTTCAAACATTTATGTACTTTTACTTTTGGTAATTTAAGTACATTTGATACCAATACTTTTGTACTTTTACTCAAGTACATTTTGAATTCCAGACTTTTACGTGTAACAGAGTATTTCTACATTGCAGTATTGATACTTTTACTTAAGTAAAACATTACTTAAGTCACAGTACTTTTTCCACCACTGAGTACGTTCTTGTGCAGTGTGGTCTTATTGCAGTGTAGTCTTACGGTTTCATTGACCGCCATCACGGGCCCTATTCTCTTATTGCACCCCTTGAATGGAGTGGCCCAACCAACCACTTCTCTGGAGCTACATGCAGGCATCATGTCATGCGCTCCATGTGATTAGTATGAGAGCCTGCATGCTGCCTCAAAGGGCAAGCTTTGTTCTGTTACTAAAGGGAGGTATGTTATTGATTGTTTACCGAGTGTATCGTATTGATTTACTTCCTGCTTCAGAAGCAGACTGATGACCTTAACCCATTCAGACCGGGAAAGAATCTGTGTGTCATTTTTAGATTTCTTTGGGCTATTCCTTCTGGGGGGGTCCCTGGAACAAAACATTTTGAGATGGGGGTCGGCGGTCAAGTACATATCATTTTGGGGGTTCTTGACATGAAAAGGTTTGAGCACCACTGATATAGAAACACACGTTTTTCAAAAAACTGTTAGGATTTAGAAGACATTTGTAGAATCCCCAGAAGCAAAGATTTGAGTTACGAATGTTTGCCTTAAAAATAAATATATATTCAAAGATTTACAAAAATGTTTACGATTTTTCAAAAATAACAGATCTACAAGCTCATAACGCGGCACTCGGTGCCGCGCTCTGAGCTTGTAGATCTGCTATTTTTGAATAGCCCATCTAAAAATGACGCACAGACGCGTTCCCGGTCTTAAAGGGTTAAAGGCCTAGGGTTTTGATGGATATTACTGGATGGTAACATACCATCATCATGGACCCAAAGAACTATGTGATAACACATTCTGTAGTGTATAGGGTTTTTTATAGATGTTTTCTAAGTGGAGGCCAAATTAGCAAGGAGAGAAACATGTAAGTAAATACATAAGCAAATAAACAAGTACATTTATTAAATAAACGGCAATGTACAGCAGAACTCAAAGAAGAATTTATAGTCACAATAAAATGTTGTATCGTATTGCATTCCAAATTTATTGTCATATTCGTACATAAAACACCTCATAGAAATGTAAGAACGACACATCTTGAGAGCACAAGATCGGTGTAAACAACAGTTGGGAACAAGTATCGTATAGAAAGCCACATTCGTACATTCAGTCGTGCATAAAGGGACGGACACGAACACCGTATAATACCGGCATAACATTGACAGTATCTCTGTGCTATGCGTCACGTCGCGCTCAACGAATACCCTTTGTACAATTGAAGTTAGAAAACAGGCAAGGGACCGCAGATCAATATAAAGATGTATATCAACGTATTGCATCATGCAACAATGAGGAAGAACGACTTTTATTCATATTATCATCAGTTGGCGGACACAAATGCATTCAATAAGTTGAGACGACTGTTTTTTTTTTTGTTGTTTTCATATCATTGCTGAAGAGTGTGATGGATGCCATTTAAAGTAGTGGATTACTAAAGGAATAGATTGGGTACTTGGACACAAGGTGAGTCACTAGAAGTGATATCAATTAGGGCTGCATATATCGAGTATTTTCATAGTGTATGTACTTTTTTTTATATTACATCAACAAATCAATGTGAAAAAAGTGAATAGATTTGACTAAATTGATCAGCCTGATTGAACCACTTTAACACCCTATTTTATATACTGTCATACAACAGTGTCATGTAAAAATACAAAAAAAAAATGCTGCTCTACAAGCTGACAGCGCATCATGACGCATTGTGAGCTTCTACATCTGCTATATTTGGTATTTTGGGAAACGTTTGAAAAAACAAGACCTACAGTAAATGTTTTTTTCCTTTGACATATTTATTTGTATAAAAATTGGACGCTATTTTAAATGATTGATTAGTTTGATTTGATTAGCTGTTGCACCCCCCATAGCAATGCATGGGCATTAGTGCAGACAGTAACATCTGCATTCAGAGATTTGGCCACTTGCCCCGTGTACTGTATACACTTTTTAGTGTATATCTAGTTTCTCCAAACAAAATAGGGCTGAAGTGGTTAATGATCAGTAATTATTGTCCAATAAAAAAAGGGCATTGTGCATAATGAGTACTTTTACTTTTGTTACTTATAAGTATATTCTCGTACTTGTACTTTGACTTCAGGACTTTTACTCTTTTACTTAATATACCCTGACCTCCCAGGGGCCCTGAGCAAAACTCTGCTAAGGGCCTTAGTTCCTCCAGTAGAGGACCCATGAGCCATGTAAACCATTTAGCACTGTCACACAGTCACACCTGGCTGGATGTGGATCAGCTGAGTCTGTGCCTATACTGGCTGATGATCCAGCATCTCCTCTACTGACAAACCTAACCATAGAACCTGACAATTATACATAACAAGGATATTATCAATGTTATCAGCTGCCTCAGGCCCATTCAAATGGGCTCACCCAGATTTTCTTTGCCCATTATGCCCAGCTAATCAACACTTAAAATGAAAATGTAAATAATAGTCAATGTCAATCCATTGCTTTCCATCTTGCATTAGTCCGGAATTGTAATTAAACCTGGACTGAGGGACTGGATAACCATTGTTTTATTAGATGCACCTAGTGTCATCATGCCCTAATATACTAATTTAATTTCATGCAGACGCATTATGAACTCATGTTCAGCCACAACATGGTTATCTTTTTCCGCTGCAGTTTATAAACACTGTTGACATTCATCAAGCGTAATACATACTCTTACGTTTTGCCAGGCACAATATGACAGATCACAGCCCTGGGACTGGATGGTAAGCATTTAACCCATTCAATCCGGGGACGGATCTGTGTCATTTCAAGATTTCTTCGGGCTATTCAAAAATAGCTTGTAGATCTGCATTTCTTTGAAAAATCATGAAAATGTGTGCAAATATTTAGTTTGAATATATATATACTTATTTAAATCTAATGTTTTTAACTAATTTTTTTGCTTCTGGGGATTTTACAAATGTCTTCTAAATCCTAACAGTTTTTTCCCCGTAAAGTTTTTATTTATTTTATTTTTTACTTATGTTGCTATATTATCAATGGTTTTCAAACCTTTTTCATGTCAAGGACACCCAAAATGACGCCCTCCCATCTAAAAATATTTTGTTCCAGGGACCCCCAGAAGCAAAGATTTTAGTTAAAATGTATATAAAAGATTTGCACAAGTTATCACGATTTTTCTAAAAATAGCATATCTACAAGCTCATAGCGCGGCACTCTGTGCCGCGCTATGAGCTTGTAGATCTGCTATTTTTGAATGGCCAAAGACATCTTAAAATGACACATAGATGCGTTCCCTTCCCGGCCTTAAAGGGTTAAGACGGATACAGACAGACCAAGAAGACGCACTGCCCAGCTCTGTTAGCAAGACAGACGGACTAGAGAGAGAGAGATGCACAGTGATGTAGCACATCAGCTCAACGTTACTGTTATTTACTGACATCAAACTTGGGAGAGGAGAGAACACAACCTGATTACTGTTCCCACAATTCACTCTCAATTCACAATAGGCTCTATGCACAGCAGCCATATTATCACTTCCTTCACAGGTGTTACCAATGATACTAATGAAGGCTCTGTTCCATTTAGTGTAGCAGTGGTTCCCATAACTCTGTGAGTGTACAAATGGACCCTTACGGGTCCATTTGGTTCCATTTGTACACTCTCAGAGTTACACACCCGTAAGGGGCCATTTATCCCTCTGGTCACTTTTCATTTTCCGTGACCAGAAGGATAGTCCCGCTTCATTCTCTCATCGATCACACTGACACCTGCTTTGACACGACGGGGGGTGGGGCCCTTTACTGGCCCACCCGGCTCTGTCATTACTGTCAAATATGACCATATTTTTCAAATACCTCAATGTTGATATTGCTTCTATAATATCGTAGACGACGATAATACCCCAAAAAACGAATTGGTCAAAAATGTGCAAAAAATAGCAAAACATAGCCAGACATGTTGTGAGCTTATAGATCGGCCATCTTCTCTATTTCTGAATATTTGTTGGTGATTTTTTTTAAAGTATAAAATATGTGATTAAAACTAGGAAATTATTCAACATGTATGCCATACCACAATAATATGACATCCAAAATCCCAGACGATATCTAGACCCTACTATCACGGTATACCGTAGATATTATCAAAAGTAGGAATTAAAAATATCCCAAAAAGGCAGCCTTCCTCAGAGCACCTGCTCTGTGAAACGCTCATAGCCGAAACGCGTAAGCGTTCATTTATTGGCGTGTGCCAATAAAAAAGTGGTACTTTGTCTTCCATTTATTTTAAATGTTGGATATGCTACCCTTTTGGGATATTTGTAATTCCTACTTTTGATGTACAGTATATACTGGATTTTGGGTCTAGCACTCCACTGAGAAAACCCATTGTTGATGCGCAACCTCTTTTTCTTACTGTAGATATTATATAGATACATTGCCCACTCCTACTTGAGTAACACCTTGTGTCAAAAAACCCACAAACTATCCCTTTAATATGGATGCTAAAGATGAGAACCTCTGCAGTCGGTAGCGTTTTGGAGGCATGACTGTAGAGCTATAAATGCTGCTGTTATTGATGGAACCAAAAAGCAGGCCTTCTGGCAATGCATGCTCCGACAAACATCTCCCAAAACATGCTCCAAAAACATCGGAATGATCCATCATTCACGATGGCAACATCATCATGGCCACCTGTTACGTGCGATCTGGGCATGCTGCTGTCTGGCTTTCATTAGAGGGCGTATTTTATTGATGCTGTCGGGCGGAAACCTTTTATCACCATATTTCATCTTTTTATGGTTTTCCGAAAACGAATGCCCTATTTTATACTTATACAGTACGCTTGACAGTACCATGCAAAAGTAGCCAATCTACAACCTCACAATGCGTCGAGATGCCACACGTCGTGAGCTTGTAAATCTGCCATTTTTTGCAATTTGAATGTTTTGCCCAAAATAGGACGACATGTTGAAAGTGTGTCTGTAGGTTCTATTGATATTGAACCAATGAAGAATATTAAATCTTCCACTGCCAGAGTAAATAAATAAATGAAGCCCTGACTGCCAGCGATTTTTTTTTGATTTTCTTACCTTTTCAAGTAGTCACAGAATATTTATCTCCAGTATGATCGATCCCCTGATGGTTGCTAATCACGGAGGGTTTCACTGTGCTTCCGCAAAAATAAATAAAATGTCATTGCGACCTCCCCTTTGCTTGTTATACGCCGTTGAAAATAGCATGTCTCGCAAAAAATACATAGTAAAACACAGGAGCCGAGATACAAGATTTTTAACTAATAAGTTAACCAGGAATTGAATGGAGCAGTAAATCTTCGAATCGAGTTATCTTCTGGTTCTTTGTGAAAAAACAGGGAAAAAAAAGTTTTTTCAACAAAAAACAAGTCGTCCTTGGCAGTGAATGAGTTAACAAGAGATTGGTTCACAGGCTCCTTTTTCCATTTCCTGACAAGTACCGGTTTTGGACGCAAAACAAAGGTTTCCGCCCCGACATTGACAATATATATTTGACCCCTCAGTGTACCCTCTAACTGACTCCCTGTGGTGACTTTACATGAATCCATCCCATAGTAAACATTAGAACTGTATTATATATTCCCTGTCATGTGTTATTCATCAAGCTCGCCCAGTGCAGCTGATGAGAAGTGTATTTCGTTGCACACCGGGGGGTTAGTCGTGGCAGAAGGTTCTGGGCAGCTCATTGGTCAAGACGTGCCAGCGCTCCACCCTCTGGCCCTTGTTCTTGAGGCAGTCCGTCCAATGGCGGAGAGCGTCTCCCTGCGAGTGACAGCTCAGACACACGCCACCTGATACGATACAATTTGATTAACTGTTGCACCCTTAATTTAAGACTGGGAACGCATCTGTGTCATTTTAAGATTTTATTTGGCTATTTCTTTGGCTTTTCAAAAATAGCAGATCTACAAGCTCATAGCGCGGCACTGAGTGCCGCGCTATGAACTTGTAGATCTGCTATTTTTGAAAAATCGTGAAAATGTGTGCACATCTTTGAATATATATTTTTTCAAGCGAACATTTGTGACTCCAATTCTTTGCTTCTGTGGGTCCCTGGAACAAAATATTTTACAAATGTTCGCTTTAAAATATATATATTCAAAGATTTGCACAGATTTTTCAGAAAGCTATGAGCTTGCATATCTGCTATTTTTGAATAGCCCAAAGAAATCTTAAAATGACACCGATGCTTTCTCGCTCTTAATGGGTTAATCACATGTACCAATAGGGTTGCCAACCGTGCCTTGAAATACGTCGCTTATTTGTTCAAGTTCAAACAGCTCATATTGATATATACTGTAACACAGGTTGTAACCATTTAAACTCTCTAGTCTAAATTCAATAAACTGGACCCGAGTTGTCTCTGTACTTGTACCGCTTTTTTTCTGTCTACACCAAATGTCTTTGCCAAAAAAAAGCAGATCAACAAGTGAGATCTTTATCTTTTTCTGGGCGTCCCCTATGTTTTCTTTGAAACAAGGGACACAGTTCAGGTCGTTGGCAACCCTAAACCAAGAGACACAATGATGACTTGCAAGAGAATAAAACAGTCAGTGGTGTCTCACCAATGAAGTCGTTGGATCGTCCTATGTCATAGTCCCATACGGTTACCTCCAGAGTCTTGTTGGTCAGCTCTGACAGGGGCATGTCATAGAAGAACTCCTGCAAAGTGGACACACAGAGAATGACTACAACCAACCCATGACAAAGTACATTTTCTTTTTAATACCACTGTATTTTCCCCCCAAAATGTAAGATTTTCAGGAGAAAAAAAAAGTCCAAAGGAAAAAAAGAATACAATCTACAAGCTAACAACGAGGCGTTGTAACACGTTGTGAACTTACATATCAGCTATTTTGACTATTTTTTAAACAGGGCCGAGTGGTTTTCATAATGTGAAACAACTTATTATTATCATTCGAGTTCTTCATATTTATCAATAATATTAACACCGGACTCAAAACCCATCAAACTGTCTAATCTGTGATTCACACATTTGGCAGGTAATTTGAGTCACCCACACATTTTACATTTAGGCCAAGGAGGCACTGTGCTCTTCAATACATGTATATGCACACATTGCATTACTATAATATGTAATATATATTATATATATTATATTATATTGTAAATTATTGGAAGAGCGGTAATCCCCGTTTTAATTGAATGAACAATACTATTCACTATAAGCTGTTGTTCTCCATTACAAAAAGCTTAACTAAATGGTGTTATGCTGATCTTAACCAGCATTCTGAGGTTTAAATGTTCATTGCTGTTGTTTTTATTGGCAGTAAGTGCCAACTCAGTTTCCATGGTATCCAAGGAGGCTCATTAAAATGAATTATACCAAATGTAATAATTTATACAAGCACTCAGAATGCAGTCTGCTTAGGCCGTTTTCCAACAAGATGCAATGCAGAGGAGAAAAAGGAGATAATTTCATGTGAAAACAAAAGTAAAACTAAATAAGGAGCAACTCCACCCAAAATAAATAATAATAATAATTTGAACAGGGGACCCCCCACCTTGACAAGCACTTGGAATTGAGCCATTACATTTAGTTTGACTCCACAGATAAATAATTGTGAAAATAGCCAAACTACAAACTCACAACACGTGAGCCACCGCATGATGGGCCATTCAAACAAGAGACGCTGATGTGGACAGGCGGCAAGGCACAGCTTTGTCAGTGCAAGCAGAGAACTCGTACTATGCATTTGTTAGTGGCTCTGGATTTGTTAAATGCTTAAATTACAACTACAATTAAGGGACACACAGCTAATTCTGTCAGTGTGCATTCACTGTTCAGTCCCGTCCACTCTCTTTCTCTCTCTCTCTCGCTATTGGCTGTGCTTTGAAAAGTCAGCGGCTGGAGTGGGGCCAAAAGTAGAAACGTGGCGGAAAGCCACTGCGTTCTCTGTGACACCAGAGCGTTCTCTGTGACACCAAATTTGTAATAGTGACAGCCCTACTGCAAGCCCCCAGAGTTGCTGAGAAACATTGAAGCTGCCACCCCAGTGGCCAAAGCTGGAACTGCAGGCGGGGAGAAATACATGCACGAGCAAAACATACTGAGAGATATTTATATATATAGATATAAATATGTAAACATATTATACATAAATACATATGCATTTACATATACATAGGCATCTCGAGTGTATTTAATAAATATCTCGCGTTCAATCCTTGACACACGGGCTGCCATAGAACGCAAAAAGGACACTACTGCGCATGCTCATAAATCTACGGTGTGTCCAAAAACGACTCAATAATTCTACTTCCGGCAGGCTTCCGGGTGCTTCAAAACGCCAGTGAGCACATTCATTGAAATGATAGCTGGGGGCGGGGCAATCCGCCCTCTAGTTATATTATACCTCTATGCCCTACTGAGATATCACGTTCACAGTGTTCGGACGGACGGGCGGACAACCCCGAAAACATGACGCCTCTGGCACAGCTGGAGGAGGCATAACGATATCAACGGGGTGATTGTGCTGCTGACTCTGAGCCTCCAGACACAATTACTCCACATTATGTTCCTGTTTCTGTTGAAATGCCCCACCAGTCACAGACAAAGCAACATACAGTATGGCTCTTATTTAATACAAAGTGTAATGCAGAACCTTCCATAAACCTGAAACTTTCCAGAACCCATGAAGAGCTGTGATGTTTTTTTGGGTCTATGTTTCCATTATAAAGGGGTGGTTAACCCCTTGCCTGAAGGGAGGGGAACATCATAAAAGAAAAAATATATATTTGGTCAACTAAAACTAGACTAAACTAAACTTTTCAGGTGACTAAAATATGACTAAAACTAAACAAAATTTGTTGTCAAAATTACGTCCGGAAAAAAAGATCTATTCCGCTATTTTAGAAAAATAAAATCTGGGTTCTGGGTTCACAGGACCCAAATTAGGTTCTGAGGACCTGATCTGAAACCGTGCCGTAGCGTGTGAAAACGAATCCAGAACCCATGAAATCATGTTTCACGGCACTTAGTTCTTGTAGTGGAAAAGAGACAACAGGGAAGATTGAACTTTCTGAGCCCCCATAAATAGGCTATATCAATAGGCTGTGCTCAACATGTTGTCAAC
This sequence comes from Gymnoscopelus microlampas, assembly GCF_963454915.1. NCBI lineage: Eukaryota > Metazoa > Chordata > Actinopteri > Myctophiformes > Myctophidae > Gymnoscopelus > Gymnoscopelus microlampas. The sequence goes on from NC_139948.1 coordinate 10,470,130, forward strand.
TGTCACGAAATGACACGAGTCCGACTAAAGCATCAGCATGCACAGAGAGAGAGAGAGAGAGAGAGAGAGACTTAGTTTGTCATTTAATTGCTCGAAAACAACAATAACGGCTTACGTTTCGTATACAACTTGGCTGGTTCATTGATATCTGCACTGCTTTGTACACACACACACAGGCAATTTAGAGGAGTCAGCTGTGGGGAAGGGGGTCATACCTCATTAAATTCAGGGTTAAGGGTCTTTTTAATCACTGCCGTTTTGTGCTTGGATTTCTTCTGTAGGTCTGGTTTCAGGTAGCTGGTGGAGGAAGCAGAGGACACATGGGGAAAGGAAAAGGGGAGAGGAGAGAGTGGTGGAAAAACATTCCATTACTTTGATACTTTGATCACATTTTCAGATGGGGGTCCGCGGCCAAAAGTATATCAATTTAGGGGTCCTTGGCATGAAAAAGGTTGAAAACCACTGCTCTACTTCATGTTAGTGCAAGGGTTCCCAAACTTTTCAGTCCCCCCAAAATAATCATATTTGAACTGGGAACCCCCCACCCAGACAAGCACTTGAAATTGTAGCAGTTGAGACATTGTGAAAATAGCCTACACAACGCCTCGCGATTGACCACCCAAAAAACGATTGTAGTACATATTGGGGTCTAACCTAACTATCAATGATTTTCTTAGCAATTATTCTATTAATTCCTTTTTTGATTAATCAAATAATTGAGATGTGCTTTCATCAACAATTTGTCGTGAAAAATTCGGTAACGGACTAAATCAATTAGTCGATTAACGACTTAAGCCTAGTTTTATATGCTTTGTTAACTGTAGCATGCAAAAATAGCTTGACACGATGCAATTCAATGTCACAATATAATGCGTTGTAAGCTTATAGGTCTACTATTTTAGTTTAAAAAAAGAACTCCCAAAAGTCTATTTAAAATGTAAATGAGTTCGATTAAATGTCGTACCCCTAGTACATCTTATACTCTGAGAGGCAATTAACAGTCGTATTGATCCAGATATAGCCGTTCCTGTTCATCACACTAATAACGCACTTGGGGTTTTTGATTTTCTTTGAGGCTGCAACCCACACTGGTTCTGATGAGATTTAGATTTGCACCTCCCAAAGTGAGAGGATCGAGTGTGCGTGCATCTGCTTAGCAGGTGCATGTACCAAACACACGTGCACACAAAGCAGGTTATGTGTGTGCATATCAAGTAGACTAATATAAACTGATACTAAGGTCAATATCTAAGAAATTATAATTGGATATTTCGTTAGCTTCATGCCTTTATCGTGCACAGTCCTGTTTTATTTGACCACTTGTAGGGATCAATGTTTCCCTGCAGTTACATCAAAGATAGCCGATCTACAAGCTCCCAACGCATCGCTGCGTGACGCGATGGGAGTTTGCAGATCGGCCGTTTTCGGTGCATGACACCCGCACTAAAAGTACACGCACACACACAAGCACGCACAAACACACAGAGCACAAAGAGCAACCAGGCTTTGATTAGATGTAAAGAATAGAAGAATAGAGAGATTGCGCTGCGTGCGTTACTGTGTCGCTTTGCCAACGGTAAAGTAATTGGTTTTTCCTCCAGTTGTTTCAGCAAGATGACGCGTGGTAATGATAACGAACGAACGCAAGCGTTTGCTTTCCCCTCATCATCCCCCTCAGCCCACCCGGCTCGCCAACTAATAGGAAAGGAAGATGGTTCAAGTGAGGGGGAGGGGGGGGGGGGCTCTTCTGTTCTGATCCACTCTTACCCTCTTATCTGCGTATACGGCGAGTCAGATTACTGACAGGTTGTTGAGACGGCAAGGAAATTAACCCATTAAGACCGGGAACGCATCTGTGTCATTTTAAGATTTCTTTGGGCTATTCAAAAATAGCAGATATACAAGCTCATAGCGCGGCACCGAGTGCCGCGCTATGAGCTTGTAGATCTGCTATTTATTTTGGAAAAATTGTGAAAATGTGTGCAAATCTTTGAATGTATATATTTTTTTTTGATTATTTTAGATTATTAACTCAAATCTTTGCTTTTGGGGGATTCTACAAATGTCTTCTAAATCCTAACAGTAAAAAAAAACAAAAAACGTATGCTGCTATAATATCAGTGGTTCTCGAACCACGTATTTGGCCGCGGACCCCCATCTCAAAATATGTTGTTCCAGGGACCCCCCCACCCAGAAGCACATTTTTTTCACGATTATTTTCAGGATTAAAAAAAAAAAAATTGCCAAAGAAATCTTAAAATGACACAGATGCGTTCCGGTCCTTATGGATTAAGAAGCTAATATATAAGGGGGTTTATTGTCCACAACAATACACCCAAAAAGAATTGCACACAACCTTTTGTGTCAGACAGCTAACGCTGCCGGGGGGCAAAGCTGATATTTCAGACACTGTCATTGCCTAATAAATGAAAATTGACTCATGAATACATTTGCTGATTATTGTTATTACATTTTTTTTCAGCTGTCAGACGGTTGCTAGTCGGTATTGTCTCCGCTTCATGTAGAGCCTGAGTGATATATCAGATATCGTTGCTGTCGAGGCAGAAACCTCGTATCTCCATATATCAACTTTTTATGTTTTTTTTTAAAATTTTATTTATGATTATTAATTATAATAAAAACACAGAAAGCAACGATATCAGCAATTATTTGAGATTCGGTGCTTCCACATGCATATACATGCGGACATTCGTGGTTTTTGTATCTAGGGGGTCCGGGACCCCTAGTGGGTCCTCAGAGTTACTACAGGGGTCCTCCAAATCTTTGTGTGATAAGATTCTGAGGGGAGTGAGGGGAACATTAGCCAAAAATAGCCGATCTACAAGCACACAACGATTCACAACATTTCCAGGTGGGGGTTCCGCGACCAAATACGCTTATATATAGCTCATAGCGCGGCACCGAGTGCCACGCTACAAGCTTGTAGATCTGCTATTTTTGAAAAATCGTGGTCAGTTTGTGCAAATATTTGAATGTATATGTTTTTTAAATCGAACAGTTGTAACTCAAACTTTTGCTTCTGGGGGTCCCTGGAACAAAATATTTTGAGATGGGGGTCCGTGGCCAAATACATATCATTTTGGGGGTCCTTGACATGAAAAAGTTTGAGACCCACTGGGTTAAACAAGATATCGGTTGAAATATAGTGGTAGTCTCGGACTCTCCAAAAGTGTGGCATCGGGCGCTGCTCTTCACAGCCAAGTCTTGTGAGTGCCCACATTATGCAAGTCTCACATCAGCTCTCCACCCTCACTCAGTACTTCAGTTTGTCAGAGCTGTGCCAAACCATTTCTGTTAGCTGACACATAAAATTTGCAGTCTTTCCCATCTTTCGGGGAAACAGATGGTACCTGGTATGTTCAATCATGTTTAGTTCAATCAATCACATTACATTTAAGTGCTTATCTTAGCTCATTTCAGTGATTACTTTAATATCTCTAGTGAGGTCCTAGGTATCTTTCTTTTTTGTTTTTTTTGCTTCAGCACAACTAATAGGGTTGCCAACCGTCCCTTGAAATACAAAACTTTTTTGGAAACCATTTTTGGAATGTTTCTTATTAAACTGACTAGATGTTTGGGCCGCTTCGTGGCCCTCACATCGAGGCCCGTTCATAAAAAGGATGCTGCGGCCCAAAAGAAGGAAAGGTGCTGTGGCTAAGATGTTAAGATGTAGTAGGAAATGTAGTTTTATATTAACCGTACAATATGTAAGTACATTGAAGGTGGGAAAAGAAGCCTATATTATAGCCAGAGCTCTGATCAACAGTCTGGGGCAAGTTTCGGGGCAACTGGAGTGTTTGTGTGTTGACCAACCCCCGACACATTTTGGAGGTCATTTCAATTAAAGTAGTAGGATAATAAAGGGATGCACTTTGTTATACTTTTGGGAATCAATCAATGACACACGTCTTACAATTATCAATCAATGACACACGTCTTACAGGAGTATCTCGGCTTAGGAGCCGAGATACAGCCTTTTTAAGTTAGAAGTTAAACAAAGAGTGAATGGAGCAGCAAATCTTCAAATCATATCTTGGGTTCTGAATGTGTTTTTTTTTTTTTTCATGACGTCTTTGACGTCATGTGGCGCACGGGGCGTCAGGCCACGTGACGTCTTTGACGTCATGTGGCACTGGATGAGTTAAGTACAATTTTGAGGTATTTTCACTTTACTGGAGTAGTTCAAATTTCCAAATATTGTACTTTTACTCCACTACAATTATTTGAAAACTGAAGTTACTAGTTACTTTGCAGATGTAAATTATTACATTATAAAACATACATTAACCACTTTAGCCCTATTTTATACCTAGGCCAATTGGAAATAGCAGATCTACAAGCTCAAAACACGGCGCGATGCGACACGTTGTGAGCTTGTAGATCTGCTATTTTCAAACATTTTAGTACTTTTACTTTTGGTACTATAAGCTTATTTCGATGCCAATACTTTTGTACTTTTACTCAAGTAACATTTTGAACACAGTCCTTTTACTTGTAACAGAGTTTTTACTTAAAATACTGTATCTGAGATCTAGTGGTGGCACTACAGCAGTGGTTTTTAACCACTTAAACCCCATATCGTTGAGCAGAGTCACTCAGGGCTCTATTCTAGTGTCTTTTCTGTTATCGTGGGGAAAGCTTTCGCTGAAAATAGCCGATCGACAAGCTCACAACGTGACGCAACCACAATACGGATGCTGGGGTTTAAGTGGTTAAAAGGGGGTTCCCAGCTAAATTAGTTGAACCACTTTAACCCTATATAGGCTATTTGAAAATAGCCGAGCTACAAGTGCTTGCTGATCTGCTATTTTCTAAAAGTCTTAAAAGAAAAGTATTAGGAATATATATATATACTGTATATATATACACTGTATTTTTTCTTTTACATTTTTATCCCACAATTTTGAAATCCATTTTTTTCACCCAGAGCCAATTGCCTCTGCCAGCCTAGGGCGAGCCCAGAACTGAGCTGATGCCTCCTTCAACGCATGAGGAACCGTATGAACCCGTTCGCAGCCTTAGATCTTCAGGCAGGGGTCTCCTGACCCCTTTTCAATCGTGCCTCGTCACTATGAGTGGATCAGGCCTTTACCTGGAATGCCCTAACTCAGGACTTTTATCATACAAGAATCTCACACAAAAGTAGTGGGAAAAAAAACGAATTTTTACAAGCTTATCGAATGGCTATTTTCACAATTTTAACCCATTTAGACTCAAGGCCAATTATAAAAACGCCTTCTAAATCCTGTAGTTTTCTGAACAACTTAATACTAATGATAATAATAATAATAATGTTGCTATATATATACAGTAGCAACATCTAAAATGACACAGACGCTTTCCCGAATGTAAAGGTATAACATCCTATAGGCTTTCCAGGTGTAAATGGTTTTAATCAAAAAAGAAAAGCCAAAAAAAAAACAAAAAAAACACACTTACAGTTTGACATAAGGGTCAGAAAAGCCGTTGACGTCCATGGCCGCCAGGTGGGCGCAGCGACGCACCCCTACACACAGCCCCCCTCTGCTGCGGCGGGCCGCCCCCACGCCTCCTCCTCTGGCCTCCCCCTCGCCGCAGTGCTCCTCCTGGTCCAGAGGAGGCAGGAACTGCAGGGAGAGGAGGAGGCGGCCTCTCTCCTCCAGGCTGGTCAGCTGCTCGTTCTCCCACTGTGTGGAGCAGAGACATTTTTTGCTTAGTTCACCACAACACAAACGGACGTGCGCGCGCACACACGTGGCACACTGTAATGAACCTGTACAGCAGTGGGTCTCGAACTCTGAAAATGATTTGTGCCAGGGACCCCCAGAAGAGAAGGTTTATGAAAAAAAAGAATTCACAACAATCGATACTTTTCAAGAAAAATAGCAGATCTACAAGCTATTTTCACTATATTTGAAATACGGCATCATTTATTGTTGTACGTTTTGGTCTTAAGAGTCCTTTCCTAGAAATACAGTGGAGTCAAAATAACTATATTTCTATTTGAAATGTTACAGTGTGCCGCTTGCAAAAAAGCAAAAAAAAAGAAATCCAAATATGTATGTAAAGGAATAGTTCACCCCCAAAATGACTTTTTTTCCTATCGATTAGTCACCCCATGGAGACTTGAATTCATGGATTTGTTTTAGTTTTTGTTGCATTCCTGAGCCAATTATTTGTTTAGATGCTAATGTATCCGGTAGGAGACACAAAGTAGACTCTTTGAGTCTCCTACCGGAAATGCACCCTTTCATTATTGGCTTAGGAATGTGTCAAAAACTAAAACAAATCCATGAGTTCAAGGCTTCATGGGGTGTGTAATTGATAGAAAATAAGTAATTTGGGTGAACTAGTCCTTTAAGTACAGTACTCAAGTAAATGTTCTTAGTTACTGTCCACCACTGGTCCCCACACCCCCAGTTTGGTTAATACATTAGCCTATAAAGAAAGCAGTGGTTTCCAAATAAAACGTTGAATCGTTATGTACCCTCTGGGACATCTAGTTTACATCCTGAGTAACACCCAGCATCATGGGGGAAGAATATACAGTATATATACTTTTTAAAAAAAAGTGCTCTTACATTTAGCATACATTAGCTTTAGCTCCGAGATGAGGTTCTACTGAGTCAGGTGCCAGCAGGTGATGACACAGGCGAAAATTGGCCACTATGCATGATTCTTAACTTTTTTCCGCACATCGTATCCAAAAAGCAAAGGTCAGTCCCCTGCTTTCAGATGTTTAAAATTTTAGAGGCCAAGAAAAAATTACCTACGGGTTGAAACAAGCGTTTAAATCGTTTTTTTATTATCAGCCTGTGGCCAGTCAACCCCCGTCCGCATGCGCTGTACTGCTCCCGTTGAGGTTGCATTGGGAAAAACATGGCACAGGCTGACTAAAAAAGCGATTTAAACGCTTGTTTCAACCCGTCTGTAACATTTTCTTGGCCGCTAAAATGTAAAACATCTGAGAGCAGGGGGGCTGACCTTTACTTTTTGGACACGATGTGCAGAAAAAGGGTAAGAATCATGCATAGTGGCCAATTTTCGCCGGTGTCGACCCGACACTGTGGGACCTCAGCTTGGAGCTATACAGCGGAGGGAGAGGTTCCAAATGGGGCTCACATTAGCATACATTGTTGCCGATGGCATCGGCTTATGCAAGGGTGTGTGTGTGTGTGTGTTTGTGTGTGTGTTTGTGTGCACACACAAAATGAATCGAACTCGTATAGCTGATTCAAGCCAAGTTTGTGACTTTTCTTATTTGCAGCACCCTCCACTCAAGGTGTCTTCCCCTGCGCCTCTATGCACTCCAAAATAATCCAAAAAGGACAGCTGGCGAGAACATATGGGAACTCAGATTGGGGGGGGGGGGGGAGGGGGGGTTAAGCAGGGATATCAGATTGTTCTGTTTGTATTTCTCACTTTTGTATTTTTTTTGGGTGATTCATGTCATTGTGTAGGCAGGATTATGTTCCAGCAAAACCGACCCTGCGTGATTCACACACTGTCATTTATTTTGTAGCCTAATAACATAGAATAACAAGAATATTATACCTTACATCTCAGACATTGTGATAATGTCATTCTGTTGTTATATCTCTGCTGTCGGGCAGAAACCAGCTAACTCCAAAATGTTCATTTTTCAGGAAATGACAAAAACAAAACAAAAAGTGGAGTTAGGAGGTTTTGTTCATCATTGATAAGAACAGCTGAATGGACCTCCGAGCTCACTATGAGGTTGGAGGTCAAAAGGGGGTGGAGTCTGGAGTCAGCATAACCAGCTAACTCCACCCTCCTTTGGTGGACTGGCTTTGTCAGAAGCACTTTTTAATACTTTTCATTGGTTCAATATAGCACTGACTTATGGAAAAAAATGCAAACGCGGAAAAATGGAGTTAGCTGGTTTCTGCCCGACAGCAACGATATTCGTGTGCATGCATTTCTTTTTTTAAATGAGACTCAGCTAATTGATCAGGACTGTTTAGGAAAGTAAATCACAGATGTATTTGGCGTACCCCCTAGATCAGCGGTTCTCAACCTTTTCTGGATCAGGAAAATGCACGCAGCACTTAAGTGGTCACACGGGTCGGTCGCGTGCATTTTCAGAGCATGTTTTATGATCAATCAATCAGTGGAACTAACCTAGTATACTTTATGATCCTATTTATCGCTATCTCAATGAATGAATTCAGTTTTCAAGGTTTTAAAGAACTTATATTATTACTTACATTATCACTAAAATCTTAGCGTTTTGCCAGTTAATTAAGTGGTTCTGCTTTCTTAACTTCCACAACTGTCAGACCAATTAAAATTGTTTCAGTTGAAGTTAAAACGGCGAACCAGTTGCATCAGCTGCATGATGGAATTTTTTGTAATTATTTTTTTGATTGTAGAATAATGACCAGACTTTGCTAGTTTTTAATAAACCCACTTTAAACATTCTTTGCTTCTCTGGCTGATATTTCTGTCACCGAGAAGTCATGGTCCATAAAACGATCTTTTCTCCAGCGACTACCGTAGAAGCGCAGTGAAGACACAATCCTAAATAAATATGAAGACGCAAACAGCAGCATACTGCAGGTTGACTTGATTGAGACCAGGGGACTTCAACAGGGGGTCTGGGACCCCTAGGGGGTCCTCAGACTTACTACAGGGTTCGCCAAATCTTTGTGTGATATGATTTTTGTTTTGTTTTTACATTAACCACTTGAGCCCTAGCATCCCTTTTCTGAGGAGTACTTTAGCCAAAAATAGCATATCTACAAGCTCACAATGCCTCGTGCGGCGAGGCGTTGTGAGCTTGTAGATCGGCTATTTTTTGGCATAGAGGTATAGGTGTGGAGGGGAAAAAAGAGCAGACCACGTAAACAAAAAAGTTGAATCTGAAACACAATTTCATACAATATAGAAGGGGTCCCTGCTGCATCTCTCTCTCAGCGAGGGGGTCCTTGGGCTGAAAACGTTGAAGACCCCTGATTTAGACAAAGACATTATCGTCTCTGTCGGGTGGAAACCTCATATGTCCGAAACTGTGGACATATTATCTACAAACTCAAAACGCGTCGCTTCACGTTGCGCTTCGAGCTTGTAGATCTGCTATATGGATTCAGCTGGCTTGGATGAATTGTGGACAGACGCTATCAGGTTTAGTTCGGCACTCTTTTACCCCACTTCCTTATAGGAATAATGAAAACTGGCTTAGTTTATACATGCCTTGGAATGTACACATTTAGAGAGTCAAAATAGAACTCCATTGTGTGTAATCTCTAACAAACCTGCCATGATGTCTGAACCTCCTTTTCCTCAGAGGAGCAGATACTATGTCACACGAGGGCATTCTTATTTTATTTTTTTAAATGTCCTGCATTATGCATGTCTTTCTAGAGGGCGTATACTGTTGTATACAATTTGTTCATTATTGATGGTGTTTCTTTTATTGTGGGTTTGATCAGTGGTGGCTTATCCAACGGGCTTGAGGTGCTGAAGCACAGGGCACCAACCTTGTGGGGGGGCACCAAACGACGTGAAAAAAAAATAAACGGCGAAAAAACTCCACGCACCTCCCCCCCGTTGACAAAACGCTCCCGCGTCCAAGCACCGGGCACCACGAAGGGTTAATCCGCCCCTGGGTGTGATTTTTTTTTGTTACCCTGGTGACTGAATTTCTCCTGCGGGAGATCAATGAAGGTCTATCTCCAGACCATTGTCCATCCATACTGTAAATGGCCTTGACCTTTGGGATGCACAAATAAGCCAGTGTGTCCAAAACTGCACTCTGGCTTTGTAGGGCAGAGTAGTTCTCAAACGTTTTCCAGGTCAAGGACGGACCCCAAATTGATATGTATTTGAAAAGGTTTTGTGCCAGGGAACCCCAGAGGAGAATATTTGTTTCAAAATTATTCAAATGTTTCCAAACATTTTCAATATTTTCCCCAAAAAAATCTAAAATAGCAGATTTACAAGCTCACAGCGCGGCTGTGAGCTTGTACATCTGCTATTTTTGAATAGCCAACGTATAAATGGATAAAGTGGTTAAAATGATTGTGATGCTACATTAACTACTTTTGCTGGGGACCCCCTGAAAGACCCCTGGGGGTCCCCGGACCCCACTTTGAGAGGCCTACACATTCATTTTGTTCATTTTACACTAGTGTATAAATGTAACCAAATCCATTTGGTTACATTTATACACTCTCACAGTTAGGATAAATTAACATCGACTTGTGTAGACGCAGGCTAGCTACACAAGGGAAGTGACACAACAGATCCATTCATCACACACTGTATCTAGTATTTTGCGTATTTGAAGGAACACACATCAAAGCCTGTATTTTTTCCTATTATGCTTAATAGTGTACTAATACTATTCAACAAGGCATGTTGTACATATTCTGCTCATACATACAGTGTACACTATATGACTGTACTTCCAACAGTATTGATTATGCATCATCCTTAACACAAAGATTATAAGGTACTTCTGTAGGTTAATTGTGGACACTGATTTTGCCTGAAAAAAAGAAGAACAAACACATAACCTAATTCCAGTAATGACACTTGTATGACAATAACAAACACTATGGACTACTTGTCACCCTGTTTTTTTCTTTTTTGCGCACATCCTTTCATCATTTTGTTAATTTGTCTTATATAAAGTGAAATAAATAAACCGAGAGCTGAGATCAGAGCTGGGCTGGCCAACTGGCCCCCCGAGAAAACTACACCAGCCACCACTGGTAGTGACTGGCTTGTTTTCCGTCTGATTTGGTGTGGAGTTCTGTCTCCCTCGCATTGTGGAGGATCAAGTGTATGTTTAATTCATAGGATATGGAATATATTAAATGGGAGCAAAGATAAAGCAAAGAAAAAAAGGTACTGTGAAGCTTCTTTAGCCACAACGAGGATTTAAACCACACCACGGGACATGTGGGACATTTCAGCAGTTTCACTAAACTGTGTTATTTCCTGAAGTTCCCATTGTTTCTCAGAGTCTTGCACCACTCTCAAATCAAATCATTCCGTGCTTTCACATGGAATAAAATGCTGACAAAAGATATGGTAGGCATTAATCACAGTAAACCCCATATGGTTGAGCGGTGTCCCTCAGGGCTCTATATTAGTGTATTTTCTGTTTTCTTTTGCATTCATGTTGAGCTTGTTGATCGGCTATTTTCAGCGAAAGCTTTTTCCACAATACGGATGCTGGGATTTAAGAGGTTAAAGGTAGGGTACGTGATATTGTTGTTAAAACAAAACTTTTTTGAGTGTTTGTTCAGTCACAGGGTCTCCTTGTCTCTCCAGCTCTTTAATAAACAGAAAATATATCGGGTGACAAAATCTCAGCCAATTAGGAGAGAGTACTCATTTATCAGCTTCATTTTTATAGTTTTCCAGTTCCAATTGTGTCATTTATTTGTATCATCACTTGTTGAACTTGTTTAATCTGTGACCTGACTGAGTTCTCTATCCTGATTGGATAAAATTGGTATCCCAACCTGAAAATTAATTTTCTGTTTAATAAAGAGCTGGGGAGACTGTTACTGAACAAACACTCTATAGCAATGAGTACTATCAGAATATAGAGCTATCTAACTTATTTTAACCAAAGAAAATCACTTACCCTACCTTTTTAATGTAAAGTATACTGCCAGTTGCAGTCAGAAAACTGAACATTCCAAACCACCTGTATGGTCCTTTAAATACGTCATGAAATGGCTTTATTGCTTATATATTTGTTTTTGCCAAGTTTAGCTCAGAAACAAGGCTGTGATTTTGGTTGACCAATGAATCACAGCAGACGGTCTCGTCTGAGTTTCCAGTGTCCCACGAGGCCTTGCTTGAATTATGCGCATCACTTCCTGTTGTCAGTCATTCAATTCATTTGAGTGATCAGAAATCATACAGGGTCATATTAGTCTGCCTACTTAACCTACAAGAACTCCCTCTACACAGCTGATTCAAATGAATAATCAATGGCTCTTGACACTTGCTCTTAGCAGTAGCCTAACTCCTGTCCTGTGTTTCATTCTTACTGGCTGGCAGTGGCTGCTGCTGTGACACCTGCATCTCTGCATGAGGGTTAAATTCTGCTCGTTAAGTGACTTCAGCGCTTGATAATAATAATAAGCATCAATCCTTAATTTGAATCAGCTGTGTGGAGGAAGATCTTGTAAGTAGGAAGACTTTGATTTCTGTCAGGTTGGGTTTCCACATTATTGTTGACTGATATGATCCCTCAAATGAATTCAGTGACTGACAACAGGAAGTAATGCCCATTTCACAGACCCCATTTTCCCCAGTAAGCTACCTATATACTAGGAAACTTGTGGATACCAAGCCCCAAGGAATCGGCACTGGAATTGAACCTGGAATTAATGGCCCAGCAGATGTTGCTATTTAACCTTCTACCGGCCGCAATATTCATATGGGTCTATTTATGTCATCACGCAGTATGTTTGCGTTTACAGGAAGTAATTAAAATTCACATTTTAGGGACCATTTTTTTTTATTTCTTTGGCATCTAATTTTTACATTACATTACAGTTATTAGCAGACACTTCCAAAGCGACTTACAGTAAGTGCATTCAACATAGGTAGGCAAGGAAACCACTAATCACCAGAAGTATTAAGTGCATTCTCTTCTAAAACGAGCAACTAAGAGTATACCTAGCGCTAAAGTAAAAGTGCAATATATCAGCTACCTACTTTCATAAACAGATGAGACAAATAGGAAAATCAAATGAGCAAGAGCTAAAACAAATAAGTGTATCGAATAAACAAGATCCAATTAGACAAAGCATGGCATACAAAGACTCTCTTCCTTTATAACCAGTGTCACATCCCTGGCAGGTGATGGCTTTGAGGACACCTTTTTCCTTTTTGGAACAGCAGTGTGTTCTGACACAGCCCTGGGTAGGCAGCCCGACCTGGCGGAGATCTGCGCTTCACAGTGCAACACTGGCGTATGACGCATTTCAAATTGAGCATAATATTTTCTGTGAATAACCTATAATGACATGCCCAAAAAAAAAACAATAGGGACACAGGGTTAATGTGGGTGGTTTAGAGGACTGGTAGCAGGGCCACCGGTGAGATTGTATGCACAAAGTGACAGATACGACGAGTTAACAAATATTTTCATGCGGTGTCAACACACAGGTACTCTGGGAAGCAGAGGAATATGCCTGCAACTTTAATAATGGCTTTTCTTTTTATTAAACATGAGATGTCACTGCTCCAGCCCTATAGCCAGATGTCACGAAGCCTCAAACTATACTGTCTCATCACCACACATACTCTACAACATAGTGGGGGTAGAGAGGGAACCAGCACCTTTTTTTGAGTTGCACTCAAAAACCGCATCGCTAACATGACAGCGTATAGAGATGGATCATACAGCTAATAGGGCCAGAGGAGATGGATGGGTGCCAGCTACAGTGTTCATTAAAATCTGACAGCTCTGAGTCACCGCCGGTAGAGTGCCGTCTCATCTCAGGGCCTTTGAATTGACCCCAGGACGCAGGTACGCACTTGCACACACGCACGGCGGATTGGGGAGAGATCAATCGGCTGCTCTTCCAGCCTGGATCTTTGTCCTTCTCGCCCACCCTTCGACCCCCCCCCCCCCTGCCGTGTTACAGGATGTCTTCTGGATATATTAGCTCCTCTCTCTCTTTCTCAAATTCTCACGCTCGCTGCCTCTCGCGCTGCATGCTCGTTATAGCCGACGGCGCGCCGCCGGGACGGACGTGGATTTTTGTTTTACCGGCTGACCTCCCGGTGTCTCTCTGCCTCTTTCATTACCCCCCCCCCCCCCCCCCCCCCCATCAAAAAAGAACAGTATACTGTGTAGCTCCGCCAACCAGTTGCCACATACTGTACATCTCTATCTGTCTCCATATTTTAACCTTTTGTGTTTTTTTGTAATTAACGCCATACTTGATCATACTACAGCGTCACGCAAAAGTATCAGCTCCGCAAGCTCGAGCTTGTAGATGTGCTACTTTTGCTACCTTTGAATTTGAATCCTGAACAGTAACAGTTATGGACATAATGAGGTTTCTACCCGACAGAGTGAGTTGAATACATAGGACCATAATGGAAACAAGTCCCCAGGACCTTTTTGTGTTAACCTTTTAGCTTTAATGTCTTACTGTACCACGTGCTGTTTACATTTCTGACAAATAGAGTATTCAACCAATCAAAAAGTTATTGCTCAAAGGATTGGACTGGACGGGTCATGATATATTTGAGTCACGGTGGCGCAGTCGGTAGCGCTGGCGCCTTACAGCTAGAAGGTCCTTGGTTCGATTCCCGCCGGGGACGCTGTGGGCGTGTTCTCTCCTCCACCGCGTCATCAGTGCCCATATGGCGAAAGGGCCTTTCTGTGTGTAGTTTGCATGTTCTCCCTGTGTCGGCACCTTCACTAAAAACATGCTGTAGTCCTGGTCTCTATACTGCCTCCCTCTCATCTTTTTTTAAGATAAAAGGACAAAAAAGACAAGTCAGTATGGCACTGGGGAACCTGTGATCAGCATGCATTCGGTCCTTTTATCAGCCGCATAAGAAAGCCCAGCGACAAGCCTACCTGCACACAACACCAAAGGCATTCAACAAGAGCCAGGGGCGCCGAGCATGTTTTTTCGATTCCTTCCTACCCCCTGCGGATGGAACCTGCCGTCTGATTCATGAGGCTTTCACCGAGGCCCATTTCACATCTGCTGCTTCTACAAAGGCTGCCGTACAAAATGAAGGGGAGAGAAAGGAAAAAAAGAGCCCAAAAAAAAAGCGTCCATCCGAATATATTATGCTAGTCCACACCCTGGCAGCCCGCTGGTGGAGCTCACACATGCGTGCCAGAGAGGGGAAAATGTCAATCCAAAGTGGGCAGCCACAACATCTGTTCCAGGTGAGTGGCTTTTACAGACAGCGAATGCGTAGCCACCACACAGACAGTACATCAGAGTGAGGCGGGAGCCTCCAGCTCCCAGCGTTGGCTGGAACATCACAAGAGCTGGAGTGAAGGTTGAAAGGCTGCCCTCGGAAGAGATGAAACCTTCCCGGCTGCGCCACGCCCAGGTCATCAGCTTTGAGTACTGTACTTAACTATCTTTCAAAAGTAGCAGTAATAGCAGATCTGCAAGCTATCGTGAGCTTGTAGATCGGCTATTTCCACTACTTTTGCATGACACACGATACTTGTATGACGAAGTAGTAGGGCATTAATTTACGAGAAAAGGCAAAAGATTTTAAAAAACGAAAATATGGAGATTACAAGGTTTCTACCCGAGAGCAACGATGTGGCTACATATATATATCTGTGGCTCAAAGAGAGACAGAAATAATGTCAGGTCATATCATAAGGGAGGAATTCAAGAAAAGCTAAACAAACTATCAATAAATGGAATGGTTCTCTTTTACTTTTACATCTAAATACATCACCTTCCTGATGATGTGCTGTCCTGATGATGTGCTTTCCAGAATGACAATGTGGCTTTTCAACAAAGGTCTTAATCACATAATGGTAAAATGATGCTTGAAATTATGTCGACACCTCCTCAATTACTGGATATGAATCTCAATTCAGTGTGATATCACAGGTAGCGCGTCTGGCATTAACACATTCAATCGGGGAACGCATACTCTGTCATTTTAGATGTTTAGCTATGAGCGTTATTTTATACTTTGAGCTATTCAAAAATAACAGATCTACAAGCTCGTAGCGCTGCGCTCGGTGCCACGCTATGAGCTTGTAGATCTGCTATTTTTGAATTGCCAAAGAAATCTAAAGTGACACAGATGCTTTCCCGGTTTGAATGGGTTAAACAGTCTGTTAGAGCGACACTGTTATTCCAACCAAGGAGCACACAGTATCCAGATCAGATAAAAACAAAATAGCTAACTGTTGTGTCCTTATGTGCCAATGCCTTCACTGTTATTTCAAAACAGACACAGCAAACCTTCCAGGACACATATCTCTTTATACTTACGAAAGAAGAGTTTTTAACGACACGAACCCTAGCGGACTTTAAGTCAATGATAACTGGCCTTTACAGTTTCAAAAAGGGCCAAAGTTTAGCATAAAATGACTCCAGACATCTCATGTAGCATACAACTTAAATCTGAAGCCAAAGCATTTCATACCAACGCGCAAGTAACAATCTCCAGACACGCCGGTATTCATTGGAAAAATAGCTGATTTATAAGCTCACAATGCTAGAACAATTTTGATTTAGAATTGTTGCCTGTAATGAAATGCCCAAAGTAGGGACACCAGGTAGGGACACCAGGTTAAAATATTGTATTTTTGTAATATGTATTTTTTGTGCATAGAATTTGCCTCTGTAATGGGAAAAGAGCGCACAGCAAGTATTAATATAGTAAAGAATGCGTAACTTTTTGTATATTGCAGTAATGACGTGTGTTTGTCACCAAATCCTAAGGCACACCTAGACTTGTGCCATGGCATTTATACTCAGTCCATCAGCTCACTGATGATGAAAACAATTTCTCATCTCCTTGAGCAAAACACAACGCTCTGTAACCCTGGCAGAGGTGGAAAGTAACTAAGTACATTTACTTAAGTACTGTACTTAAGTAACATTTTGAGTTATTTGTACTTTTCTTGGGTATTTCCAATTTACAATACTTTTACTTCTACTCCACTACATCTCATATCCAAATATTGCACTTTTGCTCCACTACATTTATTTGAAAACTTTAGTTGCTAGTTACTTTGTAGATTTTGATTATTATTACAAAACATACATTAGCCACTTCAGCCCTATATACATTTCGGCCATTTGAAAATAGCCGATCTACAAGCTCACAATGCGTCGCGATGCGACACATTGTGAGCTTGTAGATCTGCTATTTTCAGAAGATTTGTAGCCTATACATTTGAAGACTTGAAATGGGACATTCTGCATAATGAGTACTTTTACTTTTGGTACTTTCAGTACATTTTGATGCCAATGCATTTGTACTTTTTCTCAAGTACATTTTGAATTCTGGACTTTCCCTTGTAACAGAGTATTTCCATATTGCAGTATTGAATTGCAGAAATGTAGTGCTTTTTCCACCACTGATCCGCGGCCAGTCAACCAATCAAAGCTGTGAGACATTAACGATGCGCCGGTGAGCCGCTAGTACATTTCAGGAGGTATAGGAGCCAAGTGGCTCACTGCCAGGAAGATGTCCCAAATTAAATCAATGAGCCCCACACATCTGGCTCATAGGGGCTGTCTTACAGCCAAAACATCTGGCTGTCTGACAGCCCAAACAACTGGCTCACATGGGGTTGTGTTACACAGTATAAATAATAGGCCAATGTGAAAGGGGTGCCATTTCTTCTTAGGCCTTTCACGGCAATCGGACACTGCATTCACGATTTTGTGGCAAAAATGTGCTTTGCTAAATTAGACCTGCTGGTGGCGCTATAACAGGCCAATGTGAAAAGGCTGGCATTACTTCCTCGGCATAGTGGGAATGTGTATGTGAAATTTCACAGAAATCGCAAGCTGCGTTCATGATTTGAGACGTTTTGTTCAAAACGGACCAATCCTGCAAACTTTGGAAGCCAACCTTAGCCAATCAGGATGGAATATGGAAAATCGGACTGATCCGTGTTGATCACATGACTATAGAGATACTGTGTACTGATTTGCGTGATGTTTGGATAAAATCTGTAGGAGTAATGTAAAAACATGGGTTTTGCACAAATCGGCCTCCTGGTGGCGCTATAACAGGCCCATGTAAAACGAATTGGGGCAGAGGTTCTGAATTGGCATGCAGGGAGTGTGTGTGCACAGTTTCGCAGCGACCGGGCCAACGGTGCCGGAGATTAGCTGCTCGCAGACAGATGGACACACGGACGGATGGACAGGGGGTAAAACATACTCTCGCCATATGGCAAGCCGTTTTAACATTTAATCGCTAGACTGGATATGTATACTAGATAACTATAATTCAGTTCTACCTAGTCAAAACAAACATATATTACAGATAGGAGCATGGTTCGATTAAATGTTAAAACGGCTTGCCATACTCGCCATGCCTTTCGGCCTGGCGGAGACAATTAGGCTTAAGTAAGTAACAAGAGAAAGAAGTTCCTTTGGGTACATGTGTGCAAGTGTGAACATAAAAATAGAAAATAAATGGCTGTAGTGATTGGTGAATAATTGCTCTCGTAGTGAAATCGTTTGCATTCAGGAGAATTGCATCATGCTGCACGGATCTGTATAGAATTATGTATTCTCTCCGCCAGGCTGAAGGCCGGGTATTATGTTTTCACCCCGTCCGTCCGTGTGTTGTTTGTTTGTTTTGCGGTTCCGTCTATGAACAGCTAATCCCTGGCACCTCTGGAACGATCGGCGTGAAACTTTGCACGCACACTCCCAGTAGGGACACTTGAACCGTACATCATACAATCACATTCACAAGCTTGCAACGCGGCTTCGCGCCGCGTGGAAGCGTTTGGATCAGCTACTTTTTGAGACTTGTGTGTGACACTTTAGTAGGGCATTAGGCTAATTTACGAAAAAAACACAAAAAGTTGAAATATGGAGATGAGAGGTTTCTGCCCGACAACAACGTTTATGTATTGAGTTCGAAAGATATGCGCAATGCCTCATGGGATTAGCACTTCCTCCACTCTTAAAATATGTACAGAGCCGTGTGCTTTGTTGGCCCGAATCAAATGCTTTATGGTCACGAATCCCCTTAAAGCTCTTTATATAAGGATTTTACCAAGCTCTGTGTGTGTGTGTGTGTGTGTGTGTGTGTGTGTGTGTGTGTGTGTGTGTGTGTGTGTGTGTGTGCATGTGTGTTGGTTATATATCCCAGTTTAACTTGCCCATGCGAGCGTATCATCACTGCTGAAGATACAATAGTTCAGGTCAGGACTTGGGTGTGGGTGGGAGCCCCGTGGGCTTGAGTCACTGGTGGAGCCCACCCACACCACAAAATGATAGGCTACAACTATACTCCAACCAGAAGTTATGGCCAGAAACACATGTATCCCAATGGAGTATAGCAGTGGTTCTCCAACTTTTGTAATTTAGAGAGAGAGAGAGAGAGAGAGAGAGAGAGATAGATCTCCATCGTGCTGAAGGGTGCCCAGGGGAAATAACTGCTACTGAAAGTGTCGATATAGTAGTTACATCGATGCTGTGCGGATCTGTTTACATACTGTACCCAGAGCATGAAAACCGTGATTGGCAAAGAAAGAAATTGACAGCTTCTGGGGGAAGTAGATACGATGGAAGTGCCACGCTACAGACACTTTCCGTTCTGTTCTTTATGAGGCTTTCCTCCTCGTGAGATGAGAAAAGGCTGGGAAACGAGGTTAGGGGTTATATAGAGCAGTGGACCCCCCCCCCCCCCCCAGGGGATTCCACTGCTATAGAGAGAGTAGTCTACTACAGTGTGAGTATAGGGGGTGCACGTTTGTGTCAAAAGAGAGCATTGTGCTTCAATTGGCTTCTTAACCCATTAAGACTGGACAGGAAACGCATCTGTGTGTCATTTTAGATTTCTTTGGCTATTAAAAAATAGCACATCTACAAGCTCATAGCGCGGCACTGATGGTGCCGCGCTATGAGCTTGTAGATCTGCTGCTATTGAAAAATCGTGAAAATGTGTGCAAATCTTTGAATATATAACGCAAACATTTGTACAGTAACTCAAATCTTTGCTTCTGGGGATTGTCTTCTAAATCCTACAGTAAAAAAAAAAAGTATGTTCTATATCAGTGGTTCTCTAATCTTTTCATGTCAAGGACCCCCAGAATGATGTATTTGGCCACGGACCCCCTTCTCAAAATATTTTGTTCCAGGGACCCCCATGAAGCGAAGATTGGAGTTAAAAATGTTCTCTTTAAAAATATATTTTCAAAGATTTGCACCAATTTTCACGATTAAAAAAAAAAAAAAATAGCCCAAAGAAATCTTAAAATGACACAGATGTGTTCCCGGTCTAAATGGGTTAAACAGGCTTTCAAACGACAAAGGCATGCACTTTGTGATTGCAGCAACATACAGTACAGTACAATGCAGCTTTTATCGGCGTGTTTGTTTTTTGAAGCGATGAGTGGGACAGTGGAGGATGCCTGGTGATTCTCCCACTCAGCTCAGCTCACATGCTCTGACAGCAACTAAAGCCCCCAGATACTGAAACTGAGATGATGAACAATGAAGCAGTGGTGGAAAGTAATGAAGTAAATGTACTTAAGTAGAATTTTGAGGTACTTTTACTTTACTGGAGTATTTCCATTGTTTTAATACTTTTACTCCACTACATCTCAGAGACAGTTATTGTACTTTTACTCCACTACAATTATCAGAAATTTGTAGTTACTAGTTACTTTGTAGATTTTGATTATTATTACCAAACATTAACCACTTCAGCCCTATTAACATTTTGGCCATTTCAGTATTGATTGCGACCGTAGGTCGCACTTACTATAGAAACCTGCTCCAGGTGTCCGTCCTGTCCGTCCGTCACTCCGTCACTCCGTCACACACGTCCGTCACACTTTTGGCCTGCTCATATCTCCGCACCCGTTGCCCCGATCCATGCCAGATTTTGCACACACACTCCTTACCTGCCAAACTACACCCTCCAAGGACCCCCGGAGCTCCAGGGACCCCCAGCGGCCTCGGGGACCCCCAAGTGTAGAAAATGAGCACATGTGGACAAATTACCAAATGACCACCCCAACGGGGCTGCTCACGGGGCATTCCCGGGGACCACCCACTCCTGGTGCTCCAGAACGGATGCAAAAGTGGTGGCGCCCCCAGTGGAGGACCCCCTGCCACTGCAGCTCACATAAAATGCCATGTGACCTACGGTCGCTTATCTCCCGATTAGGGAGTCTTACTGGTACTTTTACTTAGGTGAAACATTTCAGTATTTTGTCCACCACTGTTTTTGGTGTGTGACACCACTGTACTACTGAGCATACATATGCATAACTATTTCTCTCTCTCTCTCTCTGCCTCTCTCTCTGCCTTCCTTTTATCTGGCTGCTGTTTGTTGTCCCTCCTAACTGCAGCTCCGTTATAATAATTGCACGGTTTCACGCTTTAAGGCGTGCGGCTAATGAACTCACACTATGCAGGCTAGAAGAGAGACGGCTGCAGCATCCATAATACTGAGCCCAGTTCAGTCCGGGTCAAAAAAACAACACAGATATATCACATGAACGAGGATAAAGCTCCAAGTGGAGAGGACTGTGAAATGTCAGGTCACAATGGGACCGCGAGGGAAGCAACCGCAGCACTTTGTGTTATACTGAAATGACTCACAGACTCTACTGGGGCCCTGGGGGTAGCGTGAAAACGCCAGTGGTGGAAAAAGTACATATATTTTTACTTAAGTAAAGGTAGCAGTACCACGATATAAAAATGCTCTGTTGCAAGTAAAAGGCCTGTGTTCGAAATGTTACTTGAGTAAAAGTACCAAAGTATTGGCTTCAAAATGTACTTGGTGCCAAAAGTAAAAGTACTAAAATGTTTGAAAATAGCAGATCTACAAGCTCACAACGCGTCGCATCGCGACGCGTTGTGAGCTTGTAGATCGGCTATTTTCAAATAGCCTATTTGTGAAATAGGGCTAAAGTGGTTAATGTATGTTTTATAATGTAATAATTTATATCTGCAAAGTAACTAAAGTTTTCAAATAATTGTAGTCGAGTAAAAGTACAATATTTGCCACTGAGATGCAGTGGAGTAGAAATAAAAGTATTGAAAATTGGAAATACCCCAGTAAAGTAAAAATACCTCAAAATTGTACTTGTACAGTAAATGTACTTAGTTACTTTACACCACAGGCAAACGCACGCACGCACGCACGCACGCACGCACGCACGCACGCACGCACGCACGCACGCACGCACGCACGCACGCACGCACGCACGCACACTGTACATGCATTCTTGAACAGGAGTTTTTATTTAATACTTTCATTCCCTAACCGTAAGCACAACCGCTGAAATGCCAAACCTTAACCTTTATACTCTAATATCCTTTACTCTAATTCTAAGCTCCAATTCTCAACCTGTGAGCCATCAGGATATTACAAGTGGGCCCTCAAATGGTAGGTAAAACACTGACTTTATTGATATCACATTAAAGCTGCACTCCTGTATGTAACTTTTGTGTTCTACCCCGGATTTGAGCCCGAGTCTGTACACACTGAGCTAATAGAGGCTGCCCGTATGCTCTTGAATTTTGACCTTCAGGTCACAATTTGTGTTAAACCTGAAACAGAATCGTGTCAAAGGTCGGATTGGACAAAATAACATTTATTGACTAAAACAAATAACATAATAGAGCTTTAATATAAAAACAACAACAAATAATAATAATAATAATAATAATGTTTTTTCTTTAACCCATTAAGACCGGTAACGCATCTGGGTAATTTTTAGATTTGAGCTAAAAAAAACATTATTTTACACTTTGACTATTAAAAAATAGCAGATATACAAGCTTGTAGTGGCACAGAGTGCCGCGCTATGAGCTTGTAGATCTACTATTTTAGATTTTTAAAAAAAATGTGTGCAAATGTGTGAATATATGTATTAATTTATAACATTTTTAACTCAAATCTTTGCTTCTGGGTGGTCTGCGGCCAAATACATATAATTTTGGGTGGTCCTTGACAATTATGAAAACGTTTGAGAACCACTGATATAGCAACATACGTTTTGTTTTTTAAACTGTTGGGATATTAGAAGACATTTGTAGAATCGGCCTCAGGTCTTCTTTAAAAATGTGTTTTCATTGTGATAGCGATAAATAGTATTAGGAACTCAAAGTTACTACGTTAGTTTCATTGATCCGAGCCGGAACGCCATCGATTGATTCGTCATTAGAATAAACATGCTCTTAAAATGCCTGTGGCCCACCCATCTGACTACTTAACCACGGCAGCCCAAATGGCTTATTTGTTCTATTGAACCTGTTTTCTATCTCTCTCCCTTTGCTTTCTCACTCTAACTCTATCCTCTCTCTTCTCATGGGATAAAAAAAAAAGTATTCCGGTACCAAGGATGTCAAAGTAGATGGGCTATTTTCTTGTTTTCTTATTTTTAGCTGTAGCCTACTGCTGTAACTGCTGTAAAATTTTCACTGTTTATTTGTTTAGTATATTGTGACATGGACATCACACTCACATTAGACCAACCATATGCATTGTTTATTTTCACATTTTCAACACCTGGCTATAATAACACTATAGTCTAAAACCCAATCAAGTACAGAACATGCATATCTCTGCTGTCCAGTGCAAACCTGCTAACTCCAAAACGCTCATTGTTCCGGAAACGAAAAAACAAATTATAAGGTTTTCAGGAAATTAAGAAAACCTTATATTTTTAAAACAAAGCAATAATTATTCATCAACGTTGGTATAGTGACTTTATATATTATCAGATACTTGCTTGTGTCATTATATTATCAACACTTTACCCAAATCCAGCGCAAGTGGAGTTAGTCGTTTCAGACGAGCAGAAATCAAGCTGAAATGGAGTTAGGAGTCCGAACAACAACAGCTCCACTCGCTGCTGAGAGAGAGGTTTCAAAAGGGTCTACATTCCCAAAAGCTAACAATGGATCTCCAAGCTCACAATGCATCACAACAACGTGTGAAATAATGCCCTGATGCTTCATGACACTTATTATATAGGCCTACAATAATAAACAGGACTTTAAATATTACAATAACTTCTGCAAAGAGGGGTTGGAGAGTTGGAGTTGGAGTAGAACTAGCGCGACAGAAATGCTATGAACTCCTTTCTTCTTGTCACATTGCTCTCCTCATTAAACACTTCATAGAAATGCTATGAACTCCTTTCTTCTTGTCACATTGCTCTCCTCATTAAACACTTCATAGAAATGCTATGAACTCCTTTCTTCTTGTCACATTGCTCTCCTCATTAAACACTTCATAGAAATGCTATGAACTCCTTTCTTCTTGTCACATTGCTCTCCTCATTAAACACTTCATAGATTTTAGAAATATAATTACTTGTTTTCATAACGTTAGCGTCAGTGCTAAGTTTGATAAACAGGTACACTGCATAGTTTTTAACAGACTACGGGGAGAAAAACCCTGCCGTTTAGTTTGTTTATGTGCTGCGTGCTCCTCCTCTCTCACTGCGCCAGCGTGCTCTGCCTGTAGAGGTGAGGGGGGTAGTTGCGTGGTGTTGACGGACAGTTTGAGGATCCAATAGAGTTCTTAGGTTTTGTCAGAGGCGCTTTTTGATACTTTTCATTGGTTCAATTTTCTTTTTTTTACACAGACAATAGTGTTATTGTTTATGGAAAAAAAAGCTGAAAATGGAGTTAGCTGGTTCGTCCTAGACACCGACACTATAATAGTAATAATTAACATCATCAAAATCAGACCAAATACATTAACTTGTGAAACAAAAGTAGACAACCATTCCAATAACCAGTCAGAAATGATTCATGTGAACACAGTTGATTTGATTTCAACCACATTTTAGTCCTCTGTTAAACACATTACCATCTGTCTCTAGTTTGCAAAGTCATTATATGAACTATTGATGGACAGTGCTGTATATTATACATATACCCACTGTGCAGGCTGGCTGACACTGTGTACACAGACCAGCTTCATATCCGCTGTGTACTGTATATCTATTCATGGAGGATATACGTATGTGTGCTCATATTACTGGTGAGAGATTGCATATCTATATTTATATATTAACCCTTCAAGACCGGGAACGCATCTGTGTCATATTTCTATTTGAGCTAAAAAAAACAACATTCTTTTACACTTTGGCTATTTTTGAAAAATCGTAAAGATTTGTTCAAATCTTTGAATATATATATTTTTAAGCGAACATTTGTAACTCAAATCTTTGCTGCTGGGGGTCCCTGGAACAAAATATTTTGAGATGGGGGTCCTTGGCCAAATACATTTTTGGGGTCCTTGACATGAAAAGTTTTGAGAACCACTGACATAGTAACATGTTTTTTCCAAAAAACAGTTTTTAGAAGACATTCTAAAAACAGACATTTTGTAGAATTGGCCTCAGGTCTTAATGGGTTAATATACATTGCGCTAACTCAAACAAGTGCAGATGGCTAGGTCAGACTTTATGTCTACCGATTTGCACTTTTATTTTAGTTACAGTAAAGCTCTCTACTCTTACAGTAGGCCTAACTGTACATCCGTATTCCTGTCTTTCTGTGTTCTATCCTCGTTAAGGCATTTTGATTTTCACAAAGACAGCAGTACAAGACAAGTACATGCACGCACACACACACACATTCAATAGGCTCTATGCACAGCAGCCATATTGGAAGGAAATTGGGCCTCTTCCTTACTTCCTTCACAGCTGTTACCAATGATAGTAATGAAGGCTCTGTTCCATTTCGTGTAGCAGTGGTTCTTTTTTTTTTTTTTTTTAATTTCAAGGACCCCCATAACTCTGAGAGTGTAGAGAGTGTACAAATGGAACCAAATGGACCCGTAAGGCTACATTTGGTTCCATTTGTACACTCTCAGAGTTACACAGCCGTAAGGGGCCATTTGGAACCCCCTCGAGGAACCATGAGGGTCCCTGGGCCACACTTTGAGACCCTCTGGTGTAGCAGAGTGTTTCCAGTGAGCCAACATGCACAATATCAGCACCCTGACTCTGTTTGACCAGAATGGAAACGAGCCCCTCATTAGTATCATTGGTAACACCTGTGAAGGAAGTAAAGAAGAGGCCCAATTTATTAACAATATGGCTGCTGTGCATAGAGCCTGTCAGACAACTCACACAGACAACTCGGTTATTACATTTTTTGTGTCGATTTGTTAAGAAATAAAACAAAATGTTAAAATAAACCTGCTTCTCGATTATTTGATTAACCTACGCGGGCAAGATTACGTCGGTTAGCCTACTGGTTCAAAATACCGGTTTCGATGTATTTTCGGTTAATTGCCCAACCCCAACCACAGAGACATCGTCACATTGAACTGAATCTGTTACAGTATGTTCAGAAATGTTCATTGGCTTTTTAATCAGACTTGCATCTTACCGTAATTGTTTGTATGAATCTGTATTATGTGCATCAGCCTTGGAGCAACTCCAATTTATTATAATCTTTCCCCTTCAGCATTGGAGGCAGCCATTAACTAAATGTTATTCCTCCATGAATTGGAGGCTGTACTTCTGACATTCTTTTTTGACCTTCCAATTAGACTGGGAGGTAATTATTCTTTCATGTCGGCCATGGAGTCATTCATTTGACCGAAAATTATCACACCCTCACTAACGTTGGGTATATTTTACCCAATATAATAATAAAAAAAATCTCATCAAAATATATTAAAGTACAACAATACATGGCAAATTGAGGTACTCGTCTTTCATATTTCAACATGAAATTTCCCAAAAAATGAAAAACAGATATCATGGGGGACCCTATAATAAAGCAACAAAATTGGTGGAAATGTTGGATATTGTTAAAATAATATTCCTATAAAGAAAATAATGGAGCTGGGAACTTGTCCTTGTATTTAATGAATGCTTGTTTACATGTATTTGTATTTAATAATTCTGATAGGCTAATATACACTTAATAGTCCGTGTTTCCTTCATTATAAGTCTCAAATGTGTTTGCGGCTCCAGACAGATTTTGTTTTTTGTTTTTTGGTCCAAAATGGCTCTTTTGACATACCATACAGATTGGACAAAATAACATTGTAATCACACACAAGAAAACAACGTACATAGTGTAGCTTTAAGTATAGTAAAACAATTTTAGCCTCTTTTTGATAATACAATGACCCAGAAACTGCATGTCATTATTTTGTGCAACATATTCACAAGTTTGGACTACCTCCAAGCAGACATGGCCTCACGCGCCCACTCTGATCTTTTTTTTTGCTGTCGGGTAGAAACCTTCTAAGTTCCTTTTTTAATATTATTTGAAATAACCGATTTAATATGATTTAAAATAACAGAAACTATAGCCGATAGATCGTCTATTTTCACTGCTTTTGTGCGACACTCTTGTATGATCAAGTACTACTAGGGCATTAATTTACAAAAAATAGTGAAGTTACAGTAGGTCCTTTTCACTCTAATGTGTCCATATTTTGTGATGTAGAGCAGAGGTTCTCAAACCTTTTCTGGATGTTTATTTTGATGATCAATCAATTGTGTTCCGGCGTGGATCAAAGGAACTAACGTAGAACACAAGTTTTTTTTTAAGAAAAACGAATAACATGAAATTAGTTTTTTTTTACATATATATTTGTAAATATGAATGCTTTGTTATCAATAAAATCTTAGTCTTTTGCCAATTATTTGGGGAAATTATTTTGCCAATTACCCCGGCCCACAGGTTGAGAATCACCGTAGACTACTGTCATCAGAATGCCTGCTGTGGTACTTTAAGTACATTTTGATGCCAGTACTTTTACTCAAGTAAATTTAGAATTCCGGACTTTTACTTGTAACAGAGTATTTCTACATTGCAGTATTGATACTATAACTTAAAGACGGGGTACTGTGATTTTCAATGATTTTTTCTCCCCCTAAAACATGATCATCAGGTATTATGGTTATACTTGGAGGAAGATTTTTTTCAAAAAAGTGTACAGAAAGTGTTACAATTATGTTTTTATGTGGACACGCCTCCAGTTCATTAAGTATACCTGGGTTCTCACCTTAGCACCTCCCACCTGAACCAGTCCCTCCGCCTCCTCCTACAAGACCACCCACCTGTCCTAGTCCCTCCTCCTCCTCATGCCCACACCTGTTGTGTTATGATAATGAGGGGGAGGGTATATTTCTACTGTGTCATTAAAGCGCTGCATTATCACTGCCTTCAGTTGTTTGAGCTTGTTATCCATGTGGACTGTTGTGTTGTTGTATGTGCAGCTGCTGCGTCATGCCACCCAGATGGCACACACCGTGGCACACATGGCAGCAAGGAGCCTACCGTATTATTCTCGCTGTCGGGCAGAAACCTCTTATATCCACGTTTTAGCTTTTTAAAAGTAGCAGATCCACAAGCTCAAGCTATTTTTGAGCTATTTTTGAATTTGAATCCTGAAAAGTAACCGTTTTGGACGTATGAGGTTTCCACCCGACAGAGACGATTTCCAGTGAGCCACCAAAATCGTAAACACATGAGTATTAGTACGAGCTCTTGTCTTATTGGATCTTGTTTATTCGATACACTTATTGGTTTTAGCTCTTGCTCATTCCTATTTTTGTCTCATCTGGTTAAGAAAGTAGGTAGCTGATACTGTATATTGCACTTTTACCTTAGTGCTAGGTATACTCTTAGTTGCTTGTTTTAGAAGAGAATGCACTTAAAACTTCTGGTGATTAGTAGTTTTCTTGCCTACCTATGTTGAATGCACTTACTGTAAGTCGCTTTGAATAAAAGCGTCTGCTAAATGACTGTAATCAATGTGTAATGAACGTAATGAACGTAATGAGAATGTAAGGAACTCTAGTTTTCCTATTCTGGGCATGTCATAATAGGCAGAAATAGCAGATCTATAAGCTCACAACGACATAGCGACACGTTGCGATTGCTTTTTTCGTTGCTGACGTTGCTTTTTTCACTATATGACGTATAATAAGTCAATGAAATACAGCCCAATCCAGCCCTGACACTACATACTGTACAATTTAGGCATTTAGCAGACGCTCGTATCCAAAGCGACTTACAAGTGAAAGATCAGAGTAAATGCCACAAAACCTCAACAAACAACGTGACAGGGTAAATAGTCACATAAGTAGAGTGCAAAAGAAAAAAAGAAAAGTGCTTCAAAGAAACTAGCATACCAGGTAAACATCAAACCTAGCATGTATCTAGACAGCATGCTGCTACCTAAAGAATATTCCTAGCATATTGGTCCAGGGGCCAAGCCATATTTTGGTACCACCTAAGGTGACCGTAAAGTTTTTGTATTTTTGTCTTCCTACATGTCTCTAGTTAATATTTTGGTATGATAACCCTTCCAATCTTGTAGCTTAATGGCAGTTATCACTACCTACCGGCTAATGTATCCGGTAGGAGACACAAAGTAGAATCTTTGTGTCTCCTACCCCGGGCATCAAATTATTACGACAAAAAACAAAATATATCCATGTATTCAAGGCTTCATGGGGTGTGCAATTGATAACTTCTCAGATTTTTGGTGTTTGCTTAAAAAAGACTGCTTTCCATAAGCTTGTAAAAGTTGACCCTCCTTCGGTCTAGGGTGGTTATAGCTGAATGGGTAGAGAGTCCCCCTGAAAAACTTGAAGGAGGAGTTCACCCAATTTTTTTTTTATTTTCTATCAATTGCACACCCCATGAAGCCTTGAATACATGGATATATTTTGTTTTTTGTCGCAATAATTTGATGCCCGGGGTAGGAGACACAAAGATTCTACTTTGTGTCTCCTACCGGATACATTAGCCGGTAGGTAGTGATAACTGCCATTAAGCTACAAGATTGGAAGGGTTATCATACCAAAATATAAACTAGAGACATGTAGGAAGACAAAAATACAAAAACTTTACGGTCACCTTAGGTGGTACCAATTTGTGAAAATATCAGTGTTGGCCCCTGGACTATGTAGGCTTTAGGCTGTGTGTGTGATGGCTCATCTATTGTCTTTACCTAGATGTGACTGTGATCCAGAGGTGGAAAAGGTACTCACATTTTCCACTTAAGTAAAAGTAGCAATACTGCAATGTAGAAATACTCTGTCACAAGTAAAAGGCCAAGTTCAAAATGTTACTTGAGAAAAGTACAAAAGTATTGGCATCAAAATATACTTTAAAGTACCAAAAGTAAAAGTACTAAAATGTTTGAAATTAGCAGATCTACAAGCTCACGACGTGTTGTGAGCTTGTAGATTGGCTATTATAACATATTATTATAACATTGTACTAAAGTACAGTACTTGAGTAAATGTACTTAGTTACTTTACACCAATGCTGTGATCAGACGCAGAGAATATAAACTCCTGCCAGTCTAGGCACAAAATTGCCAGGCATGACGATAGGCTGCGGAATTTGAAACATTACATGTAGTCTGTCATAAGCCGTACACCTGCTGTCGGCTGAACAAGCGAACACCATGATGCCAGACAGTATGAGTGACATCACAATGTCAACAGCCTGCATCTCTCCCACAAGTCACATTTCAGACCCCAAAAAAATAACAAAACGATCCAAAATCTACATTGTTTGTCGCTGTGGTTGAACATCCCTCCCTCTTAACTCCCTTTGTTTATGGTAGCAGGAAGGCACACTTACATTCCTACAGACTCTTAAAAACCTGTAATTCTACACTGCAGTGAAGTGTGAATGCGCATAGGCCACGTGCTTCAATGATTAACTGCCATGGACAAATTAATTTGTCAAATTCTGCTATGGCTCAGCAGGGGCGGATTAACCCTTTGTGGTGCCCGGTGCTGGGACCCGGTTCGTGCAACTCGGCGCTGTTTTGGGGGGGTGGGGGGGGGGGGGTTGTAGCACGGTCCCGTTTAGGTGCCCCCCGGGACTGTTTTGTCAACGGGGGGGTGGGTTACTGTTGTTGTGCTCTGCCGTTTTTAGCCGTTTTTCTTTTTTCTTCACGTCGTTTGGTGCCCCCCCCCAGGTTGTTCCCTGTGCTTCAGCACCTCAAGCCCGTTGGATAAGCCACCACTGTGGCTCAGCCTGCCAACGACAGGCATTCCATTTTTTTTCACACAGAACCAGAAATAACGCGATCCGAAGATTTACTGCTCCATTCACTTCCTGGTTAACTTATTACTTAAAATGCTGTATCTCGCCTCCTGTGTACTTTTATTTTTTACTATATATTTTTGGTCGAGACATGCTATTTTCAAAGGCAGGAAACAAATGTCAACGAGGTCACGATGACCTCGTTGACATTTGTGAAACCACACAGTGAAACCCTCAGTGATTAGCAACCATCAGGGGATCGATCATACTGGAGATAAATATTCTGTGACTACTAGAAAAATTAAGAAAATCTCAAAATCTCTGACAGAGTGTATACAGTGTTTAATGTATACACTCTGTCAGTTAAAGAGTTAAAGGTAGGCTAAGTGATTTTCTTTGGTTAAAATAAGTGTTAAATAGCTCTACATTCTGATAGTACGCATTGCTATAGAGTGTTTGTTCAGTAACAGGAGTCTCCATGTCTCTCCAGCTTATTCAATCAGGATAGAGAACTCAGACCAGGATACAGGATTAAACAGGTGAAATTGGAAGTGATGACACAAATAAATGAGTAGACAAAATTGGAATTGGAACACTATGAAGATACATGGGTACTCTCCTTATTGGCTGAAATTTTGTCACCTGCCTGAAAATGCATTTTCTGTTAATTTAAGAGACAGGTTACACACTATAGCAATGATTACTATCAGAATATACTGCTTTAACCTTTTAACAACAACCTTTTTAGTTTTAACCAAAAAATACCACTTACCCTACCTTTTAATGTACTGTATGTATACAGCAGTGGTTCTCAAACTTTTTCATGTCAAGAACCCCCAAATTGACACTTTTTAGCCCGCTTATTAGCCCGCGGACCCCCATTTGAAAATATATGCCAGGGACCCCCATAAGAGAAGATTTTTTACATTTCTAGCAGTGATTCTCAACCATTTTAATTTCAATGACCCACAGTTTGACATGCATTAGGCCACGGACCCCCATTTAATGACATTTCTATCTCTGGGACCCCAATTTACATTGCAAAATCAATTAACATTGATTTTGCAATGTAAATTGGGGTCCCAGAGATAGAAATGGAACAAATGGACCCGTTAGGGTCCATTTGGTTCCATTTGTACACTCTCAGAGTTACAGACCCATAAGGGTCCATTTGGTTCCTAATCTATCATTTAGCTGAGGACCCCCTGGAACTCCCTCAAGGACCCCTGGGGGTCCCCGGACCCCACTTTGAGAACTAATGGTCTACAGTATGTTTGAATTTTGCAAATTGTAGCCTCTGTAGAAATCAAGTGAAGGCTATATTATGCCATGATGATTCTCAACGGCAGCGGGTGTTTTGAAAGTGCTGCTGCTGAAAGGTCATCGTGTGTTTTATTTCCGTGGCACTTCCACCCCCATGCCCCCTCTCCTATCTAACATTTAATGCACACACACACACACACACACACACACACACACACACACACACACACACACACACACACACACACACACACACACACACACACACACACACACACACACACCTACAGTACATACTTGTGAGGACGTCAACATTTTAGGATGGTGATTTTCAGTGGTGGAAAGTAACTAAGTACATTTATTCAACGCCGATTGACTTGACCTTGCCGATACTATAGCAGTCGACAGTCAAGGCATCGGATAGAAAGAAGAAATGGAGAAATGCAGGTTGTAGCAGCTAGCAGTACGAATGAAACACAGGTACAGGTAACAAAATGATAAAATAAAGAATACAATAAGTGGACTTCGAGTCTATAACCCTAGCCACTGCACTTGGTTTGGTTGGGTTAACATTATGTGTTATTCTATTAACAACTGCAAGCATAATGTACACTCTTATCACCAGAAAATATGTATCTTTCAGCTTGATATGTGTAATGACTATCAACAGTGCGAATGAGACTGATATAGTGTTATGTAAACTGTGTGTCACCCAGCATTCAACAGTGGGCACAGTATATATGATCAGTCTATCAACAGTGGAAATGTGTGGTTAACAGGAATCTGTTATGTTTATGTGGTGTAAATATCATTGCTGTCGGGCAGAATCCTCTTATCTCCATATTCTAACTTTTTGTGTTTTTTTCCCGTAAATGAATGCGCTACCTGATCATACTACAGCATAGGGCTTTATCGACTAAACCCTTTTACTGGTCGACTAATTTCACCCAGCGGTAGTCGACTAGTAGACTTTTTTTGCCATTGTTTTAATGCCATTACTATTATTATTATCCTCCTGCCTTTATGTTAATGCCGTTTTTAGGGAAGTGCTGCTGGCACAGCAGCACAGCACCGTCTCCAAGGATCCTCAAAAGGGGGTTATTACCCAATAATAGGCTATTATTGGGCATACTTTTGACCCCCTTTTGATAAAAATAAAGGCAGGAGGATAATAATAATAGTAATGGGCCATTACTATGGCATTAAAACAAGCATTTCTTTTCAACTATTCGACTAGTACCAACAAGGTCGACTAGTGGTTATACTAGTCGACTAGTTGACTAGTTGGTGAAAGCCCTAAGACAGCATCACACAAAAATATCAAAATAGCAGTTCTGCAAGCTCGAAACGTGCCGCGAAACGACGCGCTCCGTGCTTGTCGGTCTGCTACTTTTGCTGTTTTTGAATTAGAATCCTGAAAAGTAACAGTTATGGACGTAATGGTTTCGACCCGACAGAGACGATATTCTAGTTGTCAACATGTGCGAGTGTGCCCCATAAAGCAGGGCTCATTATTCAAGAAAACAAGACAAGACAAGACAACATATAGGGACTTAGATGTGGAGCTTGGTGGCTACCAGTGGTGGAAAGTAACTAAGTACATTTACTCAAGCACTGTACTTACCGGAGTATTTCCAGTTTTAGGTATCTTTACTATTACTCCATTACACCTCAGAGGCAAATATTGTACTTTTACCCGACTACAATTAATTGAAAACTTTAGTTACTAGTAACTTTGCACAGTTTGCAGATATAAATTATTATATTATAAAACATACATTAACCACTTTATCCCTATTTTATACACAGGCTATTTGAAAATAGCTGATGCGATGCGTTGTGAGCTTGTAGATCTGCTATTTTCCAAACATTTTTGTACTTGTACCTTCGGCACTTTAAGTATATTTTCATGCCAATACTTTTGTACTTTTATTCAAGTAACATTTTGAACACGGGCCTTTTACTTGTAACAGAGAATTTTGATATTTTGATATTGTGGTATTGCTACTTTTTTGACCGGAGAATCCAGTCCTCTATCTCCTCCTTCAAGTTATGCCAGGAATTTCCTCTTAGCCCCGCCCACCTATAAAGGTTATTGCCGAGTGCACGCCTACAATTCAACGTCAGACATTCCACACACCCAGAATGGGCATTTGAGTTGCAGACACTGAGAGAACCAGAGGTCTTTTTCACAGCTAAGGCCGGCCTAGCCCCACCCCTTTCCTCTCACACACACACACACACACACACACACACACACACACACACACACAACGGCCTGTGCAAGCAGATGCGCATTATAAAGTCAAAAATGAAAAATAGCAGCTGTAGATGAGAAATAAGTCTATATTTAGTTACTACATAACCTATTTATGGAAAACAAATCAGCAGAATGTTTATAAACAAGCTGCTAAATAACTGAACGGGCCGTCTGGTCGCTACCCCCCCACGCTGCTCTCCATGAGCCCGTCATAGGGCACTCTGTGACGGGGAGCACCACTCGGTGTTTCCCCATGCTAGAAATGACCAAAGCGAACTTAATACATCTTAATAAAAAAGCACAAACTACCTACTTCACAAGAATAATGTTGGTGTAATTAGGAGATTCGACAGGGAATCTATATTTTATATACACAAATTAACAAGTTAAAGAAAAAATCATGTTGCCGTATTTCCTGTTATTTCGCGGACGTTCAGCTCTCGTCTCGCCACTCAGCTGCTGCTGTCTCGGGCAGACTGAGTGCGGGAGTCCCGCTCCCTCCAAGGCCGGAGCCCGTAGACAGACAGATAGATATATATATATATATCTATGTGTCTACGGGCATCCCTTTGATGCTTCGCTATTAGTTGAGCGACATATACACTGACTATTTAGGAAAAAGAGAGAGACACGTGTGTGTGTGTGTGTGTGTGTGTGTGTGTGTGTGTGTGTGTGTGTGTGTGTGTGTGTGTGTGTGTGTGTGTGTGTGTGTGTGTGTGTGTGTGTGTGTGTGTGTGTGTGTGTGTGTGTGTGTGTGTGTGTGTGTGTGTGTGTGTGTGTGTGCGTGCGTGCGTGCGTGCGTGCGACACACATGCCGTGCTCCTCTCCTTTGCCCGAGGAGAGGGTTCGAAGGACAGCACGTACATGCCAATTCAGAGCTCCTAGACCAGTGGTTCTCAAAGTGGGGTCCGGGGACCCCCAGGTGTCCTTGAGGGGGTAGGGGGTCCCCAGCAAAAATGTGGTAATACAGCGTCACAATAACTTTAACCTTTCATACTTTGGCTATTCAAAAATAGCAGATATACAAGCTCATAGCGCGGCACCGAGTGCCGTGCTATGAGCTTGTAGATCTGCTACTTTTGAAAAATCGTGAAAATGTGTGCAAACCTTTGAATATATATATTGTTAAAGAGAACATTTGTAACTCAAGTCTTTGCTTCTGGGGGGGGGGGGTCCCTGAAACAAAATATTTTAGATGGGGGTCCGCGGCCAAATACATTTAATTTTGGGGGTCCTGGAAAAGTTTGAGAACCACTGTCCTAGACCTAGACTGAGTTTAACAATCTTCAATACTTTAACATGCACAGCTACTAAATAAAAACATTCATATAAATTGCGAATGCTGCGGGAAAAGCACCAGAGAACCTGCTGCCTACACCAGCTTGAAAATAGCAGATCTACGAGTCGCCAGTGGGGCATCTCCTCACGACTGCATCGCGACCACCGGGCGGCCGACTGGAGCTGTGTTTAAACTTCTGTTCTCAATTATATTGTTTAGTTTGTTGTCTGTCTATAGATGTACATCTGATAGATTGAAAACTTTACTATTCTGTTATTGTGGGCGTGTGTCGGCGTTCAATGGTTACAGGGGGACAGTGACAGAGCTAAAGTAACTAAGTACAAATACTTAAGTTAAGTACTGTAGCCTACTTAAGTACTTAGGTATTTGTTTTACTTTACTGGAGTATTTCCAATTTTCAATACTTTTGCCTCTACTCCACTACATCCAGAGGCAAATATTGTACTTATACTCCCAGGCACGCCGACTTTTGTGCGTGGCCATGGGGGCTGAACTTGATCGCCACACTTTTAATCCGATCGACGGCCATTTCCTCATACAGTTACAATGTATCAGAGTGCAATACACCTCCCAACCGCTAGGGTCGCTTAGTTGAATGCATGGAGAAAATTCGGACACTGATCGAATTAGAATGCTTTTCATTGAACAATACGGAAGACACGGGTACTTCTGACGGCCCGTATATAATTGTAACATCCATGGCCATGTGGTTAGCACTTTATATTTGAAACCTGAACGTTTATGTAGATGTACGGGTTGTAATGGAGAAAGTGCAAAAACCAGGTTGACGTTCAGCCATGACGCTGATGACGGACGATGCGATCGTGTTTCCACAGTGTTTCTTTTTTTCTGTCTAGTTATTGTTTGGACAATGTGTCACCTGAACTACTACAGTACTAGGCTAATGTTAACCTTGCTAGTTATAGTGTTATGTGCACACTACAGTAGGTCTATTCACATTATGTGAAGGCCTGTTATGTGCGCAATAGGCCTACCTTTATTTGACAACTTCAGTTACTAGTTCCTTTGTAGATTTCGATTATTATTACAAAACTTACATTAACCACTTCACCTTCATATACATTTCGTCCATTCGAAAATAGACGATCTACAAGCTCACAGATCTTGTAGATCTGCTATTTTCAAAAGATGTCATACATTTGACAACTTGTGCAATGGGATATTCTGCATAATGAGTAGCCTACTTTCTAGTTTTGGTACTTTAAGTACATTTAGATACCAATGTTTTTGTACTTTTACTCAAGTACATTTTTAATTCTGGGCATTTACTTCTAACACAGTATTTCTACATTTTCTACATTAGTATTGATACTTTTACTACAGTAAAAAATGTGAATGCTTTTTCCACTGACTGTATCCATGTCCAACGACCACAAGGTTAGTGCCAGGGACCAGCATAGCATTTGTGGTCTAAAAATGTTTGCAAAAACATTCCACGTTTTTTACATTTTGTCAAAAGTTTTTGTAAATCGCAGATCTACAAGCCCACAACGCGTCACACATTCTCACATTGGATAATATGTCCTAGCTCTCCAGTCACAATGACATCTATTGTATGTCATTCTTTTCTTGTTTTTTCATATATCTGAGTACTTCT
This sequence comes from Gymnoscopelus microlampas, assembly GCF_963454915.1. Classification (NCBI taxonomy): domain Eukaryota; kingdom Metazoa; phylum Chordata; class Actinopteri; order Myctophiformes; family Myctophidae; genus Gymnoscopelus; species Gymnoscopelus microlampas. The sequence continues at coordinate 10,507,278 of NC_139948.1, forward strand.
TCCACCACTGGTGGCTATACTCACTGGCAGAAAGGACCACGTCCATGAATTGCTTAGTTTTGTGTGTGTGTGTGTGTGTGTGTGTGTGTGTGTGTGTGTGTGTGTGTGTGTGTGTGTGTGTGTGTGTGTGTGTGTGTGTGTGTGTGTGTGTGTGTGTGTGTGTGTGTGTGTGTGTGTGTGCGTGCGTGCGTGCGTGCGTGCGTGCGTGCGTGCGTGCGTGCGTGCGGATGAATGAGCTACCGACTTCTGCAAGGGTCGACTCCCAGCAAAAGAAAAACATACATGCACCTGCTGTCTGCCGACTGTCAGCGAAGGGAATTTGCAGCTTTAAAAGCAGGGCAGCCTCCCAGTCGATATTCAGAATAAGTGTGTCCATTGTGGTATAGTTTTTAAAGAGTTAATTCAAAGAGTATAAGTAACTGATTAATGACAGGGAAAACACTAAAAAGGTTGTGCAACAGTGAATCGATGGTAGTTAGGTTGCTCACGACAAACCAAAATATTCACCCCAGTTATACTCATTAACCGCATTCCTTACTACACTCTGTCAGCAAGATGTACGAGGTGAAGGTGAGATTCTTCACTAACAAAGTTTTTCCACTCTTCAGCTTGTTTGTTTTCTCTTGCTTGCTCCTGAGATGAAGCCCGAGCCAATACACAGCCTTGACTAACCGCCCACAAACCAATTTCGGTGCCATATGCGTCGGCCCAGTTGCATAAAAAACGGCGAGGAAGGGATTGTAGCCAGCGGAATGTAATCCTACCGTACGTTGCAGGGACCCACAGTGCTGCTTGTTGGCCCCTGATAATGAGCAGGTACACATCCTCGCCCCGCGGGGTTCGGGGGGGTTAGGCTGTCCAGAAATGCAAATGGCCGTCTGAAGCACCCTCCGCTTTCATATTCAGATTTGACTTAATTAATCCCCAGATGGCCATCGTTCAATCAGTATAACACACACGCGCGCACACGCACATGCACACGCACACGCACACGCACACACACATTGCTACAGTATACTTGCGAGGACGTCAACATTTTAGGATGGTGATTTTCAGTGGTGGAAAGTAACTAAGTACATTTACTCAAGTACTGTACTTAAGTACAATGTTGAGGTATTGTTTTTACTTTAGTGGAGTATTTCTGATTTTCAATACTTTTACTTCTACTCCACTACTTCACAGAGGCAAATATTGTACTTTTACTCCACTACAATTATCTGAAGACTTTAGTTACTAGTTACTTTGTAGATTTTGGATTATTATTACAACACATACAGTAACCACTTCAGCCCTGTATACATTTCGGCCATTTGAAAATCTACAAGCTCACAATGCGTCGCGATGCGACGCATTGTGAGCTTGTAGATCTGCTATTTTCAAAAGGTTTTTTGACATTTGAAATGGGACATTCTGCATAATGAGTACTTTTGCTTTTGGTACTTTAAGTACATTTTGATGCCAATACTTTTATACTTTTACTGAAGCACATTTTGAATTCCGGACTTTTACTTGTAACAGAGTATTTCTACCATGCGGTATTGATACTTTTACTTAAGTAAAACATTCGAGTACTTTTTTCCACCACTGGTGATTTTATAACTGCATCATATTTTAACCTTAACCCGCTCTCTCACACACACACACACACACACACACACACACACACACACACACACACACACACACACACACACACACACACACTGGCCTCCAGCAACAGCACCTTTTTTAAACCCCATTTAACGGTGACTCTGGGACCCTCTGAACATCCAGTATCGATGCGTTTTCTTGACACTTGGAAGATTTTCAATTTGTCGTTTGGAATTTGTGACAAATTGAAAATCTCAAGAAATCGCATCGATACACCTACTACCCATACACTTTAAAGGGGAAGTGACATCCCCCAAATTGAGTATGGGTACCAGGTGTGTAACGAACACCTCCCTAGAGGTGTGCGACAACGCAAGGCAGCCTGCCGTGCCCTGATAAGAATTGAATCCAAAACACGATGTCCACCATCGTAAAAAAAAAAAAACAATAATAAACTGCAACAACAAACCTAACAGTTGTAACTAAATCAGTGGTGGACAAATAATTGAACCCCAGTAGTCAAAGTACAGACACTCCTGGTCAAATGTTACTCTCATTACAGGGGAAAGCTGCTCAGTCAATTTGGTACTTGAGTTAAAGCACTGGCATACTTGCTTTTAAAAATACTTAAGTATTCAAAAGTGCATGCTTTAAAAAAAAAATGCTTGTATTCAGAAATGCAAATTAAAAATGACCTTTTAAGTCTTTTTAATGTCAATGCATTGCTATATTGAAAGGTCGAATTTTTCAACTACAACAACCATTCTTAAATAAGGCTTAAGTGGTTAATTGATTCATAATGTATGTTTGGGTCCCGGGGGTACAACATTTGTCTTTGAAATGTGGAGTGAAAGTCACATATGTTTCAAAATATACAGTATCAGTTTATAAGAATCTCACCTGTTTTCACTTAATCTGACCAGAGCCATAATTTGTCACAGGCTCAGTGTGGCTGCTGGGACTGTCACACTGCCAGGAGGATAAATGCCACCAAGGGGACAATTCCAAGACCTTTAATGCCTCAAGATGGCTTGAGCCATTTAACCCTTTAAGACCGGGAACGCATGTGTCATTTTAAGATTTCTTTGGCTATTTTTGAAAAATCATGACATTGTTTGCAAATCTTCGAATACGTATATTTTTAAAGCGAACATTTTTAACTCTGTTACAACTTCTGGGGGTCCCTGGAACAAAATATTTTGAGATGGGGGGTCCACGGCCAAATACATACATTTTTTGAGAACCGCTGATTTAATAGCAACATACGTTTTTTCAAAAAACTGACATTTGAGAATGAAGCAAAGATTTGAGTTACAAATGTTCACTTTAAAAGACATATATTCAAAGACCCACGATTTTCCACAAGTTTTCCAGATCTGCAAGAGCAGAGAGATCTCCAGAGCAGATCTGCAAGCTCATAGCGCGGCACTCAGTGCCGGTTTGAGTGGGTTAAGCTGCAAGTCTATTTACCACATGGGGCAGGACTGTCTGTGAAAATTGCCGACCTACAAGCTCACAACGACGCGGTGTGAGCTTGTAGATCGGCTATTTTGTCCGAAGAGATATGATGTAGTGTGGGAAAAGGGGAGGAGATAAAATATAGAGCCCTGGGGGATCCCTGTTCAACAAAGTATAAAGGGTTTAATTGGTTTTAAGGCTATTTCAGTTTCCATTGTCACAGGTTTTGTTACAAATCATCAATATATTGGGAAAAAAGGCCGTTCTGAGCATTACTCAAGGCCTTTTTAAGTTGGTGTGGCTCATTTGAGCCTGAACCTAACCATTAAGTCACCCCTGATAATGAGCAGAGTACACATCCTACCCATGCTACAGCAATTGTGAAACTGCAATAGTTCATATTTGACACGCCGATGCTGCTTACACAACTTCACTTCTTTATTTCTTTCTTCCTTCCTTTCTTCCCTTCTTTCTTAATAAGAAACAAAGGGTTTAATGATTAAAACCAGGAAAAGACAACACTTAATGTATGCCAAAATCCCAGACAATGTCTAGTCTCATATCATGATATCGATATAATATTGATACAAATATTGATATATTGCCCATGCAGCCCTATAGTCATATCCATATCTGACCCACTGTAACAACCCTGGGCCTTTTTTTAGGCATATAGAAGTATTTTAGATGATTTCAAACTTCTTGAAAAAAATAAATAAATCCTAAATGACTAGCTGTGTGCCGTGCTGGGTGACATTAGGTCAGCTCTTGCACCCTGCCCTCGCCTCCTCACTATTAGACAAGGTTAACAGCCAGAACTTTGAACAAGCCATATCCACATCCACCAGCCTCACAGAGGACCAATAAAACCACAGAGGCCATTACATTACTTCCCATTTGGCCAAAGATATATGGCAGCGATAAACACAATGAACAACAAAGGCATTAAAATGATGATGCTATCTTTTTCCACATCATTGTAATCAATCTCATCTTGATAAAAGTCGCACTATGTCGTTTTGGGTACACTGATGGTCCAATGGAGGCCATATCATGAAGATATGGACCATTGGTCCATATCTTCATGATATGGCTTCCACTGTTGACCCATTCAATCTGACTGAAGCAAGCATGTCCGGCGAGGACGTGCTGTGATTGGCCTGTCGTCGCTTTGACTGGCAGTTCTGCCTTGGTGTGACTTCTGGGTTTGGGTCCCCTTCCTGAATAGTAGGGGCAGTGCTAGAATTATTAGCAGATCTACAAGCTTACAACGCATGAGTGTTGATTTCGTCGACTAAAACTATGACGAAAAATGTTTGTCGACCACGAAAACTAAATAAAAACGAAATAAAAACTAAGCTACGATGGCTAAAACTATGACTAAATATTTTGACAATTTCGTCAACAAATAAAGACTAGACTAAAATGTTATTGAGGGACTAGTGGAGAAGAGATCCAGCACAACTAAAAGAGTACTGCCGAGTTGCACTCGGGTGTTGCAAAAGACTATGACTATTCAAAAGACTATGACTAAAACTAAATCAACATTTGCCCACTTTTCAAACGAGAACGCGCATCATACCAGCGGACGGAATCCCGTAGCACACAACAGTGTGTGACTGACACAAGTATGTAAGGGGCGGGCCAAAGGTGAAACAATCGATTAATAGGGAATCTTGTCTTGCGTGTTTGACGTTCCTACCTGTGCGACACTAGAGCTCAAATGCCCGTACCAAACTCTGTACAAAGTAATACAGTCAAGCCCTTAGCAGTGACCCCCTGAGTCTATAAGTTTGTTATTGCTTAAAAATGTTACTTTATCATTTTGTGGGACATATTTATATGCTATATCGTTTTTAAAAGGTTCCATAGTGCCGCTTTAATAATCCTGATGCACATATTCAGCAAAAAGAATAGGGATTATCATGTTAGTCATAATTGAGCAGCGCTGGTGCTTGCGCATTATTTATAAAGTTGACTTTGTGCATTTTAATTTATGTAGATGAGTCTTACAAGTCTGTCAAAAACAAGTGAATAAGGACAGCAGTTTTATGCATCTATAACTCTGCTGCTAAAAATGGACCCTAATAGCTGCTTTGATGTGGATTCTTAAGACGTGATCCTTTGAGAACTTGTAAACATGTTAAAAACGCGCATTCTAATTGAATGCCATTGAGCATAACACAGAGGGAAATACAGTAATAGTAATACTCTCCATTTCCAAATTCTAGGACTTGGTCTTAAAAACTGCGACTAATAATGACAATGAATAGCAAGACGGTTATTGTTGAGAATATTTCCAATTTGCAATACTTTTACTTCTACTCCACTACATCTCAGAGGCAAATATTGTACTTTTACTCCACTACAATTATTTGAAAACTTTAGTTACTAGTTACTTTGCAGATATAAATTACTATATTATAAAACATACATTAACCACTTCAGCCCTATTTCATACCTAGGCTATTTGAAAATAGCCGATCTACAAGCTCACAACACGTCGCATTGCACTTTTACTTTTGGTACTTTAAGTATATTTTGATGCCAATACTTTTGTACTTTTACTCAAGTAACATTTTGAACACGGGCCTTTTGTTTGTAACAGAGTATTTTTATATTGTGATATTGCTACTTTTACTCAAGTAAAAATATCTGAGTACTCCTTCCACCACTGCAAATCAGTAGGTTCTCAAAGTGGGGTCCAGGGACCCCCGGGGTTCCTTGAGTGGGTTCCAACTCTCAGAGTTATGGGGGTCCTTGATATTAAAATGTTTGAGAATGACTGCCTCCATATAATCCCCTTGAATCACCCATGAACGGGTTGATTTCTCAATTAAAAAACGCTTCACTGTTGATTATCCGGCTTATGACATGCCTACTTAATACATGCAGCAATAATTTGACACAAAATATATAAAAAAAAATATTTCATTGATTTAAAAAGGATTTCATAGATCACTGTCACGGAAATTCCCTTAAAGGGATAGTTCACCCCCAAAGTGACCTTTTTCCTATCGATTAGTCACGCCATGGAGACTTGAATTCATGGATATTTTTTTTGTTTTTGTCGCATTCCTAAGCCAATAATTTGATGACCGGCAGCGGTTCCAAGTCTCTATGGGGTGACTAATCGATGGAAAAAAAGTACTTTTTTGAGTGAACTATCCCTTTAATGCACCTTTAACCCTCTTGAACTAGCTTGAACTATTACTACTGCTACTTCCCCAGAAAGTTTGCCAATGATGACATGCCCAGAATAAGGAGGCTTAATATGGCTGACTTGGCTGTCCTTGTACTTTACTTTTTAAAGCTCTTTTACGGACTCTTTCATCCCCGTCTGGATATCCGTCGTTCCCCTCGTCGGATTATTTGTACTCGTACTCGTACTCGTACTCGTACTCGCGCTCTCGCTCTCTCTCTGACACAGACATTATTTCCTCTTCTATGTGTTCACAGTGAGGAGTTCGCCTACGGATGCGGTCGGGCAGAAACCTCGTATCTCCATTATTTCAACATTTAATGTAATTGTTTTCTCGTAAATTAATGCTCTAATTCATCATACAAGGGTGTCACACAAAAGTAGTGAAAATGGCAGATCCACAAGCTCACAACGAGCTCACAACGAGCTCACAACGCGTCGCGATGCGACGCGGTGTTCTCGTGGATCTGCCATTTTCACTACTTTCAAAAGTTTTTCAAACAATATTCGAAAAGGAACGTTTTTTGGACCTACAAGGTTTCAAAACCGACAGCGACGTTATGAAACCAACAGCTTCAGGTGTCTAATTTGAGTGAGCAGAGAGTTAATATTAATATACACTCCTATCCTATCCTCTCATCCGCCCACTCCAAAAGATGGAAAATATACAAACAAAGGGTTTAATGATTAAAACCAGGAAAAGACAACACTTAATGTATGCCAAAATCCCAGACAATGTCTAGTCTCATATCATGATATCGATATAATATTGATACAAATATTGATATATTGCCCATGCAGCCCTATAGTCATATCCATATCTGACCCACTGTAACAACCCTGGGCCTTTTTTTAGGCATATAGAAGTATTTTAGATGATTTCAAACTTCTTGAAAAAAATCCTAAATGACTAGCTGTGTGCCGTGCTGGGTGACATTAGGTCAGCTCTTGCACCCTGCCCTCGTCTCCTCACTATTAGACAAGGTTAACAGCCAGAACATTGAACAAGCCATCTTCACATCCACCAGCCTCACAGAGGACCAATAAAACCACAGAGGCCATTACATTACTTCCCATTTGGCCAAAGATATATGGCAGCGATAAACACAATGAACAACAAAGGCATTAAAATGATGATGCTATCTTTTTCCACATCATTGTAATCAATCTCATCTTGATAAGAGTCGCACTATGTCGTTTTGGGTACACTGATGGTCCAATGGAGGCCATATCATGAAGATATGGACCAATGGCTTCCACTGTTGACTCTTTGTTTTCGACTAGTTACAAAAAAGACAAATATAGTTTGACGACGTCCTCCCATTCAATCTGACTGAAACAAGCATGTCCGGCGAGGACGCGCTGTGATTGGCCTGTCGTCGCTTTGACTGGCAGTTCTGCCTTGGTGTGACTTCTGGGTTTGGGTCCCCTTCCTGAATAGTAGGGGCAGTGCTAGAATTATTAGCAGATCTACAAGCTCACAACGCATGAGTGTTGATTTCGTCGACTAAAACTATGACGAAAAATGTTTGTTGACCACCTTTTTTTCACTGACGAAAACTAAATAAAAACTAAGCTACGATGGCTAAAACTATGACTAAGTATTTTGACGATTTCGTCAACAAATAAAGACTAGACTAAAATGTTATTGAGGGACTAGTGGAGAAGAGATCCAGCTCAACTAAAAGAGTAATTTTATGTTTGGTTGCACTCGGGTGTTGCCCTCTGAAAATAGCAGATCTAAAAGCTCACAACACGTCGCGCTGCGACGCGTTGTGAGCTTGTAGATCGGCTATTTTCAGCATGCAACCAAGTGTAAAATCAGCCATTACGACGCCATCAAGGCACCGCCAAAATACATTTTAGTCAACTAAATCAACTATAATCTTATGATATTTAGTCGACTAAAACTAGACAAAAACTAAAACATTTCAGATGACTGAATTGGCCTAAAGCTAAATGGAATTTTATTCAAAAGACTATGGCTAAAACTACATCAACATTTGCCCACTTTTCAAACGAGAACGCGCATCATACCAGCGGGCGGAATCCCGTAGCACACAACAGTGTGTGACTGACACAAGTATGTAAGGGGCGGGCTAAAGGTGAAACAATCGATTAATAGGGAATCTTCTCTTGCGTGTTTGACGTTCCTACCTGTGCGACACTAGAGCTCAAATGCCCGGACCAAACTCTGTACAAAGTAATACAGTCAAGCCCTTAACAGTGACCCCCTGAGTCTATAAGTTTGTTATTGCTTAAAAATGTTACTTTATCATTTTGTGGGACATATTATATGCTATATCGTTTTTAAAAGGTTCCATAGTGCCGCTTTAATAATCCTGATGCACATATTCAGCAAAAATAATAGGGATTATCATGTTAGTCATAATTGAGCTGCGCTGGTGCTTGCGCATTATTTATAAAGTTGACTTTGTGCATTTTAATTTATGTAGATGAGTCTTACAAGTCTGTCAAAAACAAGTGAATAAGGACAGCAGTTTTATGCACCTATAACTCTGCTGCTAAAAATGGACCCTAATAGCTGCTTTGATGTGGATTCTTAAAACGTGATCCTTTGAGAACTTGTAAACATGTTAAAAACGCGCATTCTAATTGAATGCCATTGAGCATAACACAGAGGGAAATACAGTAATAGTAATACTCTCCATTTCCAAATTCTAGGACTTGGTCTTAAAAACTGCGACTAATAATGACAATGAATAGCAAGACGGTTATTGTTGAGAATATTTCCAATTTGCAATACTTTTACTTCTACTCCACTACATCTCAGAGGCAAATATTGTACTTTTACTCCACTACAATTATTTGAAAACTTTAGTTACTAGTTACTTTGCAGATATAAATTACTATATTATAAAACATACATTAACCACTTCAGCCCTATTTCATACCTAGGCTATTGACACGCCGATGCTGCTTACACAACTCCACTTCTTTATTTCTTTCTTCCTTCCTTTCTTCCCTTCTTTCTTAATAAGAAACAAAGGGTTTCATGATTAAAACCAGGAAAAGACAACACTTAATGTATGCCAAAATCCCAGACAATGTCTAGTCTCATATCATGATATCGATATAATATTGATACAAATATTGATATATTGCCCATGCAGCCCTATAGTCATATCCATATCTGACCCACTGTAACAACCCTGGGCCTTTTTTTAGGCATATAGAAGTATTTTAGATGATTTCAAACTTCTTGAAAAAATGAAAAAAAAATCCTAAATGACTAGCTGTGTGCCGTGCTGGGTGACATTAGGTCAGCTCTTGTACCCTGCCCTCGTCTCCTCACTATTAGACAAGGTTAACAGCCAGAACTTTGAACAAGCCATATCCACATCCACCAGCCTCACAGAGGACCAATAAAACCACAGAGGCCATTACATTACTTCCCATTTGGCCAAAGATATATGGCAGCGATAAACACAATGAACAACAAAGGCATTAAAATGATGATGCTATCTTTTTCCACATCATTGTAATCAATCTCATCTTGATAAAAGTCGCTCTATGTCGTTTTGGGTACACTGGTGGTCTAATGGAGGCCATATCATGAAGATATGGACCATTGGTCCATATCTTCATGATATGGCTTCCACTGTTGACTCTTTGTTTTCGACTAGTTACAAAAAAGACAAATATAGTTTGACGACGTCCTCCCATTCAATCTGACTGAAACAAGCATGTCCGGCGAGGACGCGCTGTGATTGGCCTGTCGTCGCTTTGACTGGCAGTTCTGCCTTGGTGTGACCTCTGGGTTTGGGTCCCCTTCCTGAATAGTAGGGGCAGTGCTAGAATTATTAGCAGATCTACAAGCTCACAACGCATAAGTGTTGATTTCGTCGACTAAAACTATGACGAAAAATGTTTGTCGACCACCTTTTTTTCACTGACGAAAACTAAATGAAAACTAAGCTACGATGGCTAAAACTATGACTAAATATTTTGACAATTTCGTCAACAAATAAAGACTAGACTAAAATGTTATTGAGGGACTAGTGGAGAAGAGATCCAGCACAACTAAAAGAGTAATTTTATGTTTGGTTGCACTCGGGTGTTGCGCTCTGAAAATAGCAGATCTACAAGCTCACAACACGTCGCGACGCGTTGTGAGCTTGTAGATCGGCTATTTTCAGCATGCAACCAAGTGTAAAATCAGCCATTACGACGCCATCAAGGCACCGCCAAAATACATTTTAGTCAACTAAATCAACTATAATCTTATGATATTTAGTCGACTAAAACTAGACAAAAACTAAAACATTTCAGATGACTGAATTGGCCTAAAGCTAAATGGAATTTTATTCAAAAGACTATGACTAAAACTAAATCAACATTTGCCCACTTTTCAAACGAGAATGCGCATCATACCAGCGGACGGAATCCCATAGCACACAACAGTGTGTGACTGACACAAGTATGTAAGGGGCGGGCTAAAGGTGAAACAATCGATTAATAGGGAATCTTCTCTTGCGTGTTTGACGTTCCTACCTGTGCGACACTAGAGCTCAAATGCCCGGACCAAACTCTGTACAAAGTAATACAGTCAAGCCCATAGCAGTGACCCCCTGAGTCTATAAGTTTGTTATTGCTTAAAAATGTTACTTTATCATTTTGTGGGACATATTATATACTACAGTATATCGTTTTTAAAAGGTTCCATAGTGCCGCTTTAATAATCCTGATGCACATATTCAGCAAAAATAATAGGGATTATCATGTTAGTCATAATTGAGCAGCGCTGGTGCTTGCGCATTATTTATAAAGTTGACTTTGTGCATTTTAATTTATGTAGATGAGTCTTACAAGTCTGTCAAAAACAAGTGAATAAGGACAGCAGTTTTATGCACCTATAACTCTGCTGCTAAAAATGGACCCTAATAGCTGCTTTGATGTGGATTCTTAAGACGTGATCCTTTGAGAACTTGTAAACATGTTAAAAACGCGCATTCTAATTGAATGCCATTGAGCATAACACAGAGGGAAATACAGTAATAGTAATACTCTCCATTTCCAAATTCTAGGACTTGGTCTTAAAAACTGCGACTAATAATGACAATGAATAGCAAGACGGTTATTGTTGAGAATATTTCCAATTTGCAATACTTTTACTTCTACTCCACTACATCTCAGAGGCAAATATTGTACTTTTACTCCACTACAATTATTTGAAAACTTTAGTTACTAGTTACTTTGCAGATATAAATTACTATATTATAAAACATACATTAACCACTTCAGCCCTATTTCATACCTAGGCTATTTGAAAATAGCCGATCTACAAGCTCACAACACGTCGCATTGCACTTTTACTTTTGGTACTTTAAGTATATTTTGATGCCAATACTTTTGTACTTTTACTCAAGTAACATTTTGAACACGGGCCTTTTGTTTGTAACAGAGTATTTTTATATTGTGATATTGCTACTTTTACTCAAGTAAAAATATCTGAGTACTCCTTCCACCACTGCAAATCAGTAGGTTCTCAAAGTGGGGTCCAGGGACCCCCGGGGTTCCTTGAGTGGGTTCCAACTCTCAGAGTTATGGGGGTCCTTGATATTAAAATGTTTGAGAATGACTGCCTCCATATAATCCCCTTGAATCACCCATGAACGGGTTGATTTCTCAATAAAAAAAACGCTTCACTGTTGATTATCCGGCTTATGACATGCCTACTTAATACATGCAGCAATAATTTGACACAAAATATAAAAAAAAAAAATATTTCATTGATTTAAAAAGGATTTCATAGATCACTGTCACGGAAATTCCCTTAAAGGGATAGTTCACCCCCAAAGTGACCTTTTTCCTATCGATTAGTCACGCCATGGAGACTTGAATTCATGGATATTTTTTTGTTTTTGTCGCATTCCTAAGCCAATAATTTGATGACCGGCAGCGGTTCCAAGTCTCTATGGGGTGACTAATCGATGGAAAAAAAGTACTTTTTTGAGTGAACTATCCCTTTAATGCACCTTTAACCCTCTTGAACTAGCTTGAACTATTACTACTGCTACTTCCCCAGAAAGTTTGCCAATGATGACATGCCCAGAATAAGGAGGCTTAATATGGCTGACTTGGCTGTCCTTGTACTTTACTTTTTAAAGCTCTTTTACGGACTCTTTCATCCCCGTCTGGATATCCGTCGTTCCCCTCGTCCCCTCCGGAGGGACACGTGTCACTTTGACTCCTCCATCAGGTAAAGCCACCTCAGACAGACAGAGAGAGCTGTCTCTTCTCCATCTGTCACTCAATCTAAAAGCACTCAAGAACCCCCTTTCTCTCTCTTTGTTCCGCACAGCTGTCACTCATCACGGCTCGTTTACTTTCATGTGCTGCCCATTCGCCCTGGTCTGCCCTACAGTATATCAATAAAAGCCCCTCTGAATCTAACGGTATGTTTGATACCATCGACCGAGTTCCTCCCCAAAACGTTTTTTTTTCCCCCCAGGGGTGTCGAGATCTTATCGCAACGCTCCCGTAACCATGTCCCATTTTTTTGTGGCTGTTGACGTACAGCAAAAGTACGGTTTAAAGTGTTCTAGATAGGTGCTGTATAGAACCAAGAAGGCGTCCCCCTATGATTGCAAGCCAAATAATCAATTTTACTGCTGCTTGTCACCATTTGTTTTTTAGAGTGATATGCTGTAGGTGTACCATGAGGTGTACTCAGTAGTTAGACTTCAGTGTTTTGGGTGGAACATTTGTTGTGGGTCTATGTTTCTCCTGCACACACACAGACACACACACACACAGACACACACACACACACACACACACACACGCGCGCGCACTCGTACTCGCACTCGTACTCGTACTCGCGCTCGCGCTCTCTCTCTGACACAGACATTATTTCCTCTTCTATGTGTTCACAGTGAGGAGTTTGCCTACGGATGCGGTCGGGCAGAAACCTCGTATCTCCATTATTTCAACATTTAGTGTAATCGTTTTCTCGTAAATTAATGCTCTAATTCATCATACAAGGGTGTCACACAAAAGTAGTGAAAATGGCCGATCCACGAGCTCACAACGCGTCGCATCGCGACGCGTTGTGAGCTTGTGGATCTGTCATTTTCACTACTTTCAAATGTTTTTCAAACAATATTCGAAAAGGAACGTTTTTTGGACGTACAAGGTTTCAAAACCGACAGCGACGTTATGAAACCAACAGTTTCAGGTGTCTAATTTGAGTGAGCAGAGAGTTAATATTAATATACACTCCTCATCCGCCCACTCCAAAAGATGGAAAATATACAAACAGAAGCCAATCACATTTACCAGCCTTGGTTTCTGTGCTTTACCTTGGCAGTCCGCAGCAAAATGTGTTAATAAAGTGTCACAAACAATCATTTCAACCCCTTTATCCATATTTCATACTTTGGGCTGTTAAAAAATAGCAGATATACAAGCTCATAGCGCTATGATGAGCTGTCACTCAATCTAAAAGCACTCAAGAACCCCCTTTCTCAACTAAAGCTCTTTCCAAGGCCAAATACATATCATTTTGGGGGTCCTTGACCACCAAAATTACAACGTGTAGCGTTGTGATGCGCTGTATGTGACCCACTTCTTTGTACCTGCAAACCTGTGATGAGACAATAGAGTTGATTTCTGATTCTTTGTAGATCGGCTATTGTCCGGTGAAGAGATTCAATGTAGAGGGGAGAAAAAGGACAGGGCCAAGTATAGACCCTTTCATGAAATATATAGGATTAATTCATTAAGAGATAAGGCACTTGGCCTATATTGCAAGTTCTTGAAAAGTCTTTTTTTGGTTTTGTTTGTTTGTCATGATGTAAAGGTTGTTAATTCCAGTGAATTACCGCATGGGAAGGCTCAGTCAAAATGACACAAACATTGTATGTTTCATTCCTGCCGTGGAATATGTGACACGTGCACTGCAGTCAAGACTGCAGCTCACCGCCAGTGTTGCCATGTCTGCTAATTATAAGCTACTTTGGGATTGTTTTTCTGTAAAAAAAAAAATGAAAGAAAAAACATGGTTTCAACATAATTGTTTTTCATTTTGATGTTATATCATCATTCAAATCTTATTTTTTTGCTAATTATTTGGGGGCCCACTTGCAATATCCTCACGGCCACCAGTGGGCTCTGGCCCACAGGTTGAGAACCGCTGATGTACAGTAGGGGATGGACTAAGCCAGAGGAACATGAGCATGCAGAATGCTACATGTTTCAGATCACGAGGCTGCTGTCGCAGGCAGCTCATTGTAAAGCCTGATAAACCCGGGCTTTAGCCCTGTTGAGAATGTGCTGAGTGTGAGCAGGTGTGTGAGAACATGAAGAACACTCG
>NC_139948.1:10526865-10584365 GCF_963454915.1 Gymnoscopelus microlampas
GTCCAGGGACCCTCATGGGCTTCCAAATGGCCCCTTACAGGTGTGTAACTCTTAGAGTGTACAAATGGAACCAAATGGATCCGTAAGGGTCCATTTGGTTCCATTTGTACACTCTCAGAGTTATGGGGGTCGTGGAAACCACTGTGCTAGACTAAATGGAACAGAGCCTTCAGCATCATTGGTAACACCTGTGAAGGAAGTGATAATATGGCTGCTGTGCATAGAGCCAATTGGGGTGAAAAAGGGATAAAAAACAAAATCCAATCCTGGGTGTGATAAAGTAAAGATGACAAGTTGATAGATCACCACTTAATTATTGTCATGTAGGGACCAGGGGAGGGAGAGGGGATCTTTGAAAGTGTTTGTTTAAGAAATGTGTTTAAATGCCTCCCCGCTGCTCCGGCGACTCTTGTCGGGCTGTCCGTCTCACCTTGCAGGCTCCAGGCAGGAGATGCAGTTTGACGTAGGGGTCCGCTAGGCCGTTGAAGTCCATGGGCTTGAGACCCTGTGGAGGGGAGCGTCAGGTCTGATGAAACATCATGCAGTCAGCGCGCGCAACGCACACGCACACGCACACGCACACGCACACACTACTCCCGATGCAACCTGAGAGGATGGCTCAGGTTTGTGCCACTCGGTGTGGGTTATATCCCAAATCAGTTTTAATATGCACATGTAATTGTTTTGAATATTTCCATCATGAAATGGCCATCTAAAGAAAGGCTTTTTAACTTTTTTTTTTTTGCCAGAAGAGTGCCGATGGAATCTTTTCCCTTTTGTTACTCCTAATAATAATTTGAAGCTGCAGAGGTTTGAGGAGAGACACTCAGTACCCTCTCTCCTTGATTTCAGAATGCAAGTACCCACTTCAACCTGACTGCAACATTTTGCTTAGAAAACCATAGCTAGTAATATATCGTCATTGTCGGGCAGAAACCTCTTATCTACATGTTTTAACTTTTTTCGTAAATTAACGCCCTACTTGATCATACTACAGCGTCACACAAAAGCATGGAAAGTAGCAGATCTGCAAACTCACAGCGCGAAGCGACCCGCTTTGAGCTTGTAGATCTGCTACTTTTGCTGTTTTTGAATTGGAATCCTGAAAAGTATGAGTTTTTGAATAGCCAAAGAAATCTAAAATGACACAGATGCGTTCCCGGTCTTAAAGGGTTAAACTGTGACCATACAGTTTCAGTAAGTAATACAGCATAATGACATATTTTCTGTTCAATAGCGTTTTTTGCAGTCAAGTTTTTAATTTAATTTGGTTCACTTACAGTAACAAATCAGCAGGTTCACACAAACATTAAACATTACGGTGAAAACATCTTCCATTACGTAGGCTTAACGCATTTGAGAGACATTGATTTAGATGCTAGTTGAGAACATTTCACCAACATGAACCAGCCAACGGCGTCATCATTTACACTCTTTCAGACGATGGTGTCGCACACTGACAATAGGCTCTATGCACAGCAGACATAGCATCACTTCCTTCACAGGTGTTACCAATGATACTAATGAAGGCTCTGTTCCCTTTAGTGTAGCACAGTGGTTCTCAGACTTTTTCATTTCCACGACAACCATAACTCTGAGAGTGTACAAATGGAACCAAATGGACCCTTACATTTGTACACTCTCAGAGTTACACACCCGTAAGGGGCCATTTGGAACCCACTCAAGGAACCATGAGGGTCCCTGAACCCCAACTTTAGACCCACTGGTGTAACAGAGTGTTTCCAGTGAGCCAACGTGCACAACATCAGCACTCTGACTCTGTTTGACCAGAATGGAGCAGAGCCTTCATTAGTATCATTGGCAACACCTGTGACTGTCTTCACAATATGCCTGCTGTGGATAGAGCCTATAGCAGAGCTATACGATCTACAGCGCGTTGTAAATGCAATAAGAATATCCATCCTATTTACATTCGAGGGACGTATACACATTTGTATTAGCATGTTGAGAGACAATCTAGTGAGTTATCTATCATTGGTACCAATGACCAAGCAGCCTAACCCTTCAGTTTAATAGATAAATAACGGGTTAATTTGCTTCTGTGGCCATGAGTGCCACTGTATACATTATTGTGCCATTCAAGAAACCCAATTTTACGAGGAAATATTTTCAATATCATGTTTATTTCATTAACGTGTGTGGGGGCATATACAGTATCAGTACACCAAATAACTACTTGTTGAAGTGCCTGAAGTGGATGAAAGTCATCTTTCCCTAAAATTATAACGTCAAACTAGAAAGGTATTTTCCTATCAAAAATGCCAGCCGTCTCTGATCACAAATCTTATTAAGACAATCCCAGAATCGTACGCCGGTGATTGCCATCCTGGCTCCCCCACATTGCATCATCTCCTGTAAAGTGTGCTCTCTGCACGGGGGTAATACAAAATCTAATCTAACAAAAAAAAATCCAATTGACATTTCCATCCACATCCTCTCCATGAATGTGAGTTGGTTCAATGTCACAATAGCTGCCAGCGTTCCTCCTTTGATACGTCAAAGTTACAAGGGCCTCTTCCAAAATCTAATTTTGTCAGTCTGTTACAGATTCATTGGCTGCTTAAAATTCTACACACAAAATCCACTTTGCCCCAGTGGACAGAATGCGCTCCCGCTATGCCTTGGGATATTTATGATGGGAGTTTTTACTGTATATGAAAACGTAAGTTCGTGGAGAGTGTGTATGTGACGTGTGAGCAGTGGTGGAAAGTAACTAAGTACGTGTACTCAAGTATTGTACTTACGTAAAACATTGAGGTATTTGTACTTTACTTTAGTATTTCCAATTTCCAATACTTTTACTTCTACTCCACTACATCTCAGAGGCAAATATTGTACTTTTACTCCACTACAATTATTTGAAAACTTTAGTTGCTAGTTACTTTGCAGATATAAATTATTACATTATAAAACATAAATTAACCACTTTAGTCTATTTCATGCCTAGGCTATTTGAAAATAGCAGATCTACAAGCTCACAACGCGTCGCATCACGACGCGTTGTAAGCTTGTAGATCTGCTATTTTCAAACATTTCAGTACTTTTACTTGTGGTACTTTAAGTACATTTTGATACTGTACTTTTACTCAAGTCAATTTTGAACACCAGACTTTCTACATTGCAGTATTGAAACGTATACTTAGCTAAAGAATTGTAGTACTTTTTCCATCACTGGATGTGTGTAGTTCAAAAGTATCCTCATATCATAGTATGACCCATTGTGTTGAACAACTTTAAAGGGGCATAAATCCAGCTCAGTGCAGATCAAAAAATATGGCAGGCTAGTAAGCAATGGCGCTGCAGTTAATCAAATGAATAATGGGTGCGTTAGATTTATGTTTGCCCAGACTGAGCCCAATGTACACACCCAATAAATCTAAAACTCCCATTTTAATGGGATTAGCTGTAGCTGTGTTGTTTACATCATGATGTATAACAGTGGTCCACCGCCTTTTCTGGATCAGGGCCCACTTGAAAATCATGAAAGCGTAGATCGGCTATTTTCAAATGGCCTATATATAAAATAGGGCTGAAGTAGTTAATGTATGTTTTATAATATAATGATTTATATCTGCAAAGTAACTAAAGTTTTCAAATAATTGTAGTGGAGTAAAAGTACAATATTTTCCTCAGAGATGTAGCGGAATAGTAGTAAAAGTACTGAAAATTGGAAATACTCTAGTAAATAAAATAAAAATACCTCAAATCTTTACTTAAGTACAGTACTTGAGTAAACGTGCTTTCCACCACTGCCCGCGGGGAAAACATAGTTCCAAGTTCACCGTAGCTCAGATGGTTATGATGGGTGCTTGAGGGGAGTGCAGTGACCTTCTGATTACAGATGGAGAATGCCTGTAGAATTTTGAGTTTTGACCTGATGAAGAGCCTTGGCTCGAAACGTTGTCAATAAAAATTCCTCTGGAGCAGACGAGTGTGCGGGTTTATTCCTTTTTCTTCATATTACTTTCAAACCCAGCACCTCAATGAAGTGATGTGCGTATTCTATTAGTTTTTATATATTTTTTTGAATGCCTGTAGAATGAAATGGATACTTTATGCTGTGTCAGTTCCACGCTTCCACTCGTCATAAATCAAAACATTTTTTTTGTTGTTGTTGTTGTTGCAAAATGTCGTCAATTTTGGCAGATACTGTAAAGAATGACTATAAAGATTGCCCATATTATGGTGCATTGGCGCTTCCAGAGCCATGGAGAGAGACATTATTTCCAGAGTAGCTGTCTGCCAAAACTCCTGCAGGGCTTTCAGCACCATGGATAGAGACACGATTTCCAGTGTAGTCTGTAGCCAGTGTTGCCAGATTCTGTGAGAGAAACAAGCAACCAGGTCTAGGAAAACCAGCCCAAAAGAAGCGACTATGGCCATTTATTTTAAAATTGACGATAAAGTAGGTTATGCTCTAGGAGGGGCGGGATGATTTGATTGACAAGCTACCCAACCAATAATGGTCTGGTGGCATTCTGCAGGATATGACGCGATATTGAAAGATGCTGGATTTGAAATCCTGAACAATCGGCTTCAGTCTATGGTCTAAACTCCTGCAGGGCATTCAGCACCATGGCTAGAGACACTAGTTCTAGTATTCACCTGTTTCCTAGGCTGTGTGTTTTCCACTTCCTGTCAATTTGATCCAATGAAATCTAATGAAACTGGTCAGATGACCAATGATATCCAATGAAATCGACAGGAAGTGGAAAACACACAGCCTAGGAAACGGGTGAATAGCTGTCTTCAGGGCTTTCAGCACCATGGCTAGAGACACTAGTTCTAGTATAGCATTAGCTGTCTTCAGGGCTTTCAGCACCATGGCTAGAGACACTGGTTCTAGTATAGCTGTCTTCAGGGCTTTCAGCACCATGGCTAGAGACACTAGTTCTAGTATAGCTGTATTCAGGGCTTTCAGCACCATGGATAGAGACAGACACTAGTTCCAGTGTAGCTGACTGTCTATTTCAACTCCTGCAGTGCTTTCAGCACCATGGATAGAGACACTAGCTCCAGTGTAGCTGTCTCTGTCTACTGTGCATTCAGCACCAAGGATAGAGACACTAGCTCCACTGACTGTAGCTGTCTCTGTCTACTGTGCATTCAGCACCAAGGATAGACACTAGTTCCATTACAGTATTGTCATTTTCTTGTACGTAGGCATGACATTTGCATGCAGTCATCATCTTTCTACAGTAGTTGCCAACCATTGCAATGAACATATCGTTGCTGTCGGGTGGAAACCTTCTATATCCAAAAGCGTTCCTTTTCTGATCATTTAAAATGTTTTAAAATTATATAATGACAATAGCCGATCTACAAGCCTGCGTCGTGGTGCGACGCAAACAGTTGAACTATGGAGATACAAGGTTTCTACCCGTCATCGACGATATGCAAAATGAGCTTCCTTTCACACATTTCTCATGCCTCAAACGCGTATATGAAATGAAAGCGATAGATTACAGCTGTCGTTCTGTGTAATCGGATTACTGTAAAATGACGTGTGTGTGTAATCCACTTGTCTTCTCCCCAGCATTTGCCTTGGCTTGCACTCTGTCTCTGCTGATGTGTTGAGATCAGGCACACTTGTAAATGAGGTACGAGTCAACAGTAGCTACTGGGAACGTAACGATTCTCTCAGCTCAACGCAATTCATGATCTTGGGTTCACAATACGATTTTCTCAGTTTAGTTTTAAACTAAATCAGATTCCAGACCGAAAAAGATTATTCAATGTCATCGTTTTAAATATTTCTCAGACAACAACCAGAATATACTGTATTTTATTTCATCTCTCTTATATTTATGCAAAATAAAATAATGGTTTGGGGGGTTCAATCCCTGGCCATGTCGTACCTAAGACAACAAAAATGGGACCCAATGCCTCCCTGATTGGCGCTCAGCATCAAGGGATGGATTGGGGGTAAATCCCTATACGACATATAGTGTCATGTCCAGGGGGAAAGGACCCTTATGGGTCTGTAGCTCTGAGAGTGTACACATGGAACCAAATGGACCCTTACTGGTCTATAACTCTCGACAGTTAAATACACACTGAGGATTTTACAGTGTCGATTGGGGTTCCTGAGATACAATTTGTAATCATATGGCGGGGTCCGTGGCCTAATAAAGTGGTTCTCAAACTTTTTCATATCAAGGACCCCCAGTTATTAAGCCGCGAATCCTCATTTGAAAATATATGCCAGGGACCCCCATAAGAGAAGATTTTTACGGTTCTAGCAGTGATTCTCAGCCATTTTAATTTCAAGCACCCCCAGTTTGACATGCATTAGGCCACGGACCCCCATTTAATGGCATTTCTATCTCTGGGACCCCAATTTATATTGTAAAATCAATGTTAATTTAACTCTGAGAGTGTACAAATGGAACCAAATGGACCCGTTAGGGTCCATTTGGTTCCATTTGTACACGGGTCCATTTGGTTCCATTTGTACACTCTCAGAATTACAGACCCATAAGGGTCCATTTGGTTCCTAGCTCCTTAGCTGGGGACCCCCTGGAACTCCCTCAAGGACCCCTGGGAGTCCCCGGACCCCACTTTGAGAACCAATGGCCCAATGCATATCAAACTGGGGGTCCTTGAAATTAAACGAAAAAGAATCTCCGCTGTAGCCTAACCTTGAGGAGACGAGAGACTGAGCGAGCCTCCTCCTCATCACCAGGGGATAACAATTACCTTCTCAGCTGGAAAAGACCGAATCCGTCGCATGACCTCTTCAACAAGACCCAGATCAGCATGACAAATTGCTCCTAAATATGTAGCAACCGGCGTGGCATTTCACCACGGAGGAGAGCACTTAATGACACACCTGCGACAAAGGGCAGCGTCTCCAGCATGCTGATGTTGTACATATTTTATCCGCTGTTCAATCACAATCATCATGTTCACATGCGAGGAACTTGATTTGGTGCGTTGCTGTCAGAAACCTTTTATGTCCAAAACCCATACTTTTCGGGGGGGAAAAAAAAGAAATAACCTGTGTTCCGATGGATTCAGGGTAGTTATTATTTAGTCACAAAGCACTTGTTTTCAGTAGTTTAATATTTATAAACACACACACACACACACCTACAACTTCAACTTTAACTTTAAAAAAGAATACCACAAATAGCAGATCTACAAGCTTGCAGATTTGCTATATTTATTTCTACTTTCTACTTTTTTACTTTTCTACTTTCTACTTTTTTCTACTTTCTACTTCTACTTTCTACAAAATAGGACATTAATTTATGAACAAACACTAAAAAGTAGCAATATAGAAATTCAAGGTTTCTACTTGGGGTGTGCCGATATATCGTGTTGTGATACATCGCAAAGCGTTTCCGTGACGATATGTATCGTTGTGGCGTTATTTTTTATTTTTTTTGCAATAATAATAATGCAAAAACAGAAGCATTTGTTTGCATCCCCCCCCCCCCCCCCCCCCATATATTTTCATAATAAAAAAGTGCCATATATCGTACCGTATCGATATTGTGAGCCCAATATCGTGTATCGTATTGTGAAATTAGCGTATCGGCACATCCCTAGTTTCTACTGACAGCAACGATATAAAATCCAAAAAGTAGTTCTAAGAATAAAAGAACGTTTAGGTGTGGTGGCGGAAGTTGTATATTGCCAAATATATGTATCATTGTGTTCTTGTTTGCCTTTCCATTCAATCTCATTGGATGTCTAGTCAGCAACTTTCCACACCAATGTGCTAATTGTAACTCAAGTGCAGCTGTCCATCTAACAGCTGACTTCCCCCATGGACTGCTTACTGTCTACTTCTACTCTCTGTCAGCAGAATCTGTAAGATTTAGTACATACCATACTGTAGTACATGGATGTTCTTTACTTAACCATCAGCATTATTATATATTGTACTGTCACCTAGTCTAGCCTGTTCATATTTATCACCATTTAGGGAGAGCATCTCTGTCAGGGCAGACGAGAGAGAGAGAGGCCTTGACAGCTCTGGTCCAGCAAGCCAGACTGTTATGCCCTGTTCTGATGATTATATTTCAACAAAACATAGTTTTTCCCCTTTATATAGGTTTTATGTATAGAGTATAGGTTCAGAGCAGGTACACGCTGTATGAGCGATACTGGACATGTACTGTATTATGCTGTGTTGTTACAGTATATTGTATCCTCTAACGCAGGCGTTTTCAACCAGTGGTCCGGGGACCACCAGTGGTCCTTGGGGAGTTTCCAGGTGGTCCCCAGCTAAATGATGGAGAGTTGGTAAGCAGATGGACCCTTATAGTTCTTAACTCTTGAGAGCGTAAAATGACTCCATTTGGTTTCATTTTACAATCTCAAGAGTTAAATTATTGTTAAACATCTGCGTTAGATAATTTACAAGACGTCTACACAATTAGAGAATGGAGAAGGATTGTTATTTTGACAAAATCTTATCCAAACGATAACAAAATATTCTACGTTTTGGGTCTTGAGAGGTTAAATCTCAAACCAAACGGTGGTCCGTGGCTCAAATGCCGAATAAATAATGGACCTGAATTATGAAAAGGTTTGAAAACCACTGCTCTAACGGCACAGAATATTGCACAGGTCATGCCACAGGTATGTTGTTGCTGTCAAGCAAAACAATCTTGTCTGTTTTCTGTTATTGTGGGGAAAGATTTTGCTGAAAATACACAAAAGCACACAGCGCGTCACAACGCGTTTAAGTTAAGCTGGCGTAATTAACTTCCAGTCTTGTACAATAAGACACAAGTGTCGTAACCAAATGGACCCTTATTTGGTTCCATTTATTCACCCTCAGAGTTATGGGGGTCCGTGGCCTCATGCATACTAAAGTGGGGGTCCTTGTAATTAAAAAGTGTGTGAGAACCACTGGTGTAAGCCACTGTGTCAGATTGAGTGTTTGAGACCCTGGGTGACCTGATAGCTGAGTGGTTATCCCCATCAATCTGCCAACTTAGGACAAGACCAGAATTAATGGAGTAAGGTGGAAGCACGGCTCCCATTTACAACAAGTGCAAATAGGGTCAATATTGAGCAATACATTCCACCAGTTTGGCTCCAGAGCAGCGCAGACAGTAGTGTTGATTTTGACAGCAAAATTTGATTCAGTTTTAGTCATAGTCTTTTGAATCAAATTCCATTTAGTTTTAGTCATATTTTAGTCACCTGAGATGTTTTACTGTCAGTCTAGTTCTAGTCGACTAAATATAAGATTATAGGCGACTAAATCTACAGTTGATTTAGTCGACTAAAATGTATTTTGGCGGTGCCTTGATGGGGTCGTAATGGCTGATCTTACACAGGGTTGCGTGCTGAAAATAGCCGATCTACAAGCTCACAACACGTCGCGAGCTTGTAGATCTGCTATTTTCAGAGCGCAACACCGAGCGCAACCAAACATAAAATGACTTGTCTTTTAGTTCTACTGGATCTCTTCTCCACTCGTCCCTCCCTAACATTTTAGTCTAGTTTTTATTTGTTGATGAAATTGTCAATATATTTAGTCTTAGTTTTAGTCATCATAGCTTAGTTTTTATTTAGTTTTTGTCAGTGAAAAGAGGTAGTCGACAAATGTTTTTTGTCATAGTTTTAGTCGACGAAATCAACACTGGCAGACAGTGGACTACCACAAAGGAGCACTTCCCCTCATTTCAACCATAATCTTCATATAATTGGTCCTTACTAATGCTCATTATACGACTTTGCAACTCATTGGTGGGTTATGGACTGTTCGGAAACCTGCCTACCAAAGACCTCATCAATGGGGGTTCCAAGCTAATAGACACTACAGCCTTTCTCTTCCTGGATGCTGAAATAGAATAAAAAACAATAACAAGCTGTCCACTCCACAGCCCTCCTCTGAGACACAGACCAAGTAGACATAAACGTTGCCATCTTATAACGAACAATAGCGAGGACCAATTAGTGTATATGAAGATTGGTTGAAAATGGGTGAATTGGTCCTTTAAAGTGGATAAGACTTATGTCTTGCACTAAAGGGCGAGCATGAATTATTAAGTATAAATTAAGCTTTACAGGATGGAGATAAATATCACACGTCTCGTTAAATGGGCCTGGTGGTGTATGTGAAAGAGCACAGGGGAGCGCGAAACATGATGTGGAACATGTCAGGATCTGTGTTTTTTTGTACCTTCGTTTGAAGTGTTTTTGTGTTTCCTGTCTTCCGTTGGCCTTCAGCGACAGCTGAGCCTGGCACCCTGTGTCCTCCTTGACTGGTGCAAATGTTTTATCTGTGACTATTTCATGGGTATCTTATGCTAATGTCTGTTTATATCGCATTGTTTTGTTTTAACCTGAACAGCACTTTGGTTGACCTGGCCATGTTACAATGTGCTCTATAATTACTTGTTTTGTGACCACATTTTTATTGTTCATTTTACATCAAGAGCAACCCATTTTTCTCAGCAATTAGTTTTACAGTGCACGGACAATAGGACATACATATTCATTGCCTGCATGTGTGCAGAACACATGCACGTATACAGTTGAGTCAACAGAGTTGAGTTGCTGTTATCTGTCTTGTCTGTCCCAGACCCATAGAGAGAGAGAGTTTTCATTTCTCAAGGCAAAGCGGGCCGCTATGGGCTGTAGTTCCAAACATTGGAACTTTTTGAGATGGAACATTTATTTCCGCATTCCGAACATTTATTTCCGCATTCCATTCTTACAATGGGAGTCAACGCTAGTGTCGTCACTCTCATATTAGATCACGCTGGTCTCTCCACCCTGTGATTATTGTTAATTTGCCTCACTTGTGACCAGGGGCGCCGATTTATGTCTGCACTATTGGGTGCGCAACGCACGCGCGGCCATGCGCGGCCACCGCAAACTTTTGGTTAATTTGGAACAAAAACTGTACTCCATGAAGTGCAGATGTCGGAGGTTTTTTATTTTTTTGTGATGAGTTTGTGATGGGTGCTCGTCATTTCTCCTGGGTGCTTTAGCCCCGAGGCACCCACAGTATCGGCGCCCTTGCTTGTGACGTGCCTGCCCCAGCCTATCCCTGTGTTGATTGTTATTGCTTATTGAGTACACCTGTGTCTACTTAGTTTCCCATTGTATGTATATTTTTTTGTCTGTTTCCCTGAATATTACTTGGATTGTCTGTTAGTGTTACATAAAAGTACGCATCTTAAATTGTGAGTGCTGGAGAATAAAGAGTTTTTTTTGTTGCACTGTAAGTTTTGTTTGTTTGCTTCTTCCCACGCATGGGTCGAACTCGAGAAAACACCTGGCAGGATAGTACGGTTCAGAAATACAGATCCTGACGGAACGGTTTGGAGGAGAGAACAGCTCACTCACCTTGGCCCTGAGTATGGCGCATCGCAGCTCGCTGGAGCTCTGATCGTAGTGCAGCTCAAACTCCAGTGTTCCCAAGGCAGCTAGAGAGAAGGCAAAGGCAACAAATAGAATGCTTACAACACTGGCTCTCAAATGTTTAAATGTCGGCCTCGGACTCCCATTAACTCAAATGGACCCGTTACATATAGGCAGTGGTGTAAAGTGATTGAGTACATTTACTCAAGTACTGTACGAGTACACTTTTTAGGTATTTTTTACTTTACTGGAGTATTTACAATTTTCAATACTTTTACGAACTACTCCACAAGGCACGAGGCAAATATTGTACTTTTACTCCTCTAAAATGATTTGAAAAACTTTAGTTACTAGTTGTTTTGTAGATTTTGATTATTATTACAAAACATACATTAACCACTTCAGCCCTATATACATTTCAGCCATTTGAAAATAGACGATCTACAAGCTCACAATGCGTCGCGATGCGATGCATTGTGAGCTTGTACATCTGCTATTTTCAAAAGATTTGTATACATTTTATACATACTGTACATACATACACATTTCTGCATTATGACTACTTTTACTTTTGGTACTTTAAGTACATTTTCATGCCAATACTTTTGCACTTTTAGTCAAGTTAGAGTAATTCTATTTCTATAGTATTGATCCTTTTACTTAAGTAAAACATTTTAGTGCTTTTTTCCACCACTGCATATCGGTAAGGGTCCCTTTGGTTCTTAACCATCATTTAGCATGGGGACCCCCTGGAACCACCTCAAAGACCCCCTTCGGGGTCCCCGGCCGGAACCCCACTTAGAACGCATGGCTTAGAACGCATCAAAGACAGGACATTAGCATGAATCGGGAACAAAAACACCACCACACGCGAACACGGATTTCCGTGATCTTGTCACATCAGAAGACAACATACAGTAAAGCATCCCTCAGGATAGAAAACAAAACAGAAATGGCTGCGTAATTGGATTGAAAGCATGCAGTGGGCGACGGGCATAAAGCTGGCCAAACACAAACGAGTATATGCACAGGATGCAAATCCCCTTCACCGAACCAACAGCTGTCACATCAATCTCAACACGGCACATCACTTGTCAGCGCGGCAAATCCTCTTAAAGCGAGGTGCAAGCAAATTAATTGGGGCTCGATACATGCTCATGCACACGGTTTAGGCCTATTGTCACTGTCCGGAAGAAACCCTGTATCTCCACATTTCACCTTTTGTGTGTGTGTTTTTTTATTTTTTATAAATAAATGCCCAATTTGATATACTCATACGACAATGTCACACAAAGGTAGTGGAAAAAGACCCACAAAAATTAAAGAGCTTGTGACTAAATAACTATTGTTTTTATTTTATTTTATTTTTCCTGTAAAGTGAGGTTTCCACCTGACAGCGATGATAATCATATATATGTACAGTATATTCAACATGTGAACCCAGCTTACAAAATACAGTACACACATAATACTGTGGATTTCTTCCAAATGAGTTACATAAGAGACTGGATGATAATGGAAATGGTAGGTTTATAGTTAGCTATTGCTACACTTAAAGGGCTGTTTGTGGAAGTGCACTGGTGATGGTGGGTGGGTGGTTTAGGAGAGGGCAACAGATACATTTAAACGGTGGAATTCCAAAAAAGTATAAAACGAAACAACCTCTGGTATTATATTGAATGCCTCCTCCAACACTTTCTACACTCAAAATAACATTTTCCTTTTCTCACACGTCTTAGTGTCACATGGAGGAAGTAAACCTGCCAAAAAGAAAACAACCTTTAAGGCCAATTTATAGCCGACCTGTACACAAAGCCACACCACTTGACAATAGCACCTATTAGTGTGGACATGACTAATACATCATGTTGCAGGTGTCAACAGGTAATGTTAAGCAGCCATTGTTCATGGTTCACATGGTTATAAATCTCTCCAGTATCTTCCTTCTGTCTCATTATTCTCTCTCCCTCTCGGCTTCCTAAACTCTCCGTCTCGATGCAGAGAAATAGCTGGGAAGTGTAGTTGACAGCCAAACTGCCCACACTTCTTGTGGACGCTACCAGTAGGCCACATAATACCTCCACTATTATTATTTAAACATTTTCACATACGTTTCATGGAACTCAAAGAGGCTCTGATGGGGCTGAAAGCGTAACTAAATTTGGAGTCACACATAGATACGTTCCATTGTGTACACTCTCAGAGTTACAGACCTGTAATGGTCCATTTGGTTCCCAACTATCAATAATGTAGATAACCCCTTCAAGGACCCCTGGGGGTCCCTGGACTCCACTTTGAGAACCACTGGTCTATTTGGAGTCATACATCATAGATGCGTTCCATTTTGTACACTCTGAGTTACAGACCTGTAATGGTCCATTTTGGTTCCTAGCTATCAATAATTTAGCCAACCCCCTCAAGGACCCGTGGGGGTCTCTGGACCCCACTTTGAGAGCCAATGGACTAGATTAGAGAAGTGAAAAAAATAGAGTCCGAACACTGGAATATGCTCCAAACGATCAAAGGTTTATTACCATGATGTGTGACGTTTCGAGCCTAGTGCCTCTACCTCGGCCACAACAGTGATTGTTTCTCGAAACGAAAACAATCACTGTTGTTCACTTCTGCCCAGCAGCTGGTATTTTTTAACACATTTGGATGTGCGTGCTCTTCTGATTAGCCCATTACAACCGGGAAAGCATCTGTAATTTTAGATTTTAGCGTTGGCTATTCAAAAATATGCAGATGTACAAGATTTTTTATTTTTTTACATGCTTGAAAAATCTTGAAAGTGTGAGAACTACTGATTTAGAAGGTAAAATCGGCCTCAGGTCTTAACTCATTCACTGCCTGAATTATTTCTGGCCACGTTTGCCCACTGCCAAGATTTTTCATTGAATTAGTACTCAGGAGCCGAGATACAGAATTTTTAAGTTGTAAGTTAACAAGGAAGTGGATGGGAGTCTAGATCTTCGAAAAATCATATCTCCTTGGTCTTTGGGTCAAAAAAAAAAGAAAAGAAAAGTAAAATGTTTTTTTTTTTTTAAGTTGTTTTAGTCGTTCTAGGCAGGCATGGCTTATGGGACAGAAGTCAATTTAGTCGTTCTAGGCAGGGAATGAGTTAATAGGTTAGAGAGGTAACATCTACCACCACCAACCGGCTTTGTCGGGCGTCCATGCAAACACAATTGGCCCGCGTTCGGGGGGAGGGAAGCCGGACAGGGAGGGTGACATTGGTCATTGCACGGGCGGCAACTGTCAGCGGAGAGTGTTGGGCGGGACGAATAGGACGAAGGCTCTGCGTCCTCCTGGTGGGGGCTCCTCACTGACAGGTGAGTCAGTAGGATAGGACAGCAGTGACAACACAGAAGTGTGTGTGTGGGGAGGAATCAATTGGCATAACGACTAAATTGGGGAGAAAAAGGGGTATGAAAATGAATGGCTACTCTAAATGTTTTTTTTTAAAGAGGTAACATCTGAAAGGTGTGCTGGTTTGACCCCCACCGCTGACACAAGGGTGTTTTTTCCACCTGGACGTTAACACTTGTTGGTTGGTATTCTTTGATCTCTTGGATGAAATGTGTCTTAGGTTCATCATGTGTAGACCTGCGTGTGTGTGTCTGGGCATGTGTGTGTGTGTGCGTGCGTGTGTGTGCGTGTGTGCGTGTGTGTGTGTGTGTGTGTGTGTGTGTGTGTGTGCGCGTGTGTGCGTGTGTGTGTGTGTGTGTGTGCGCGCGCGCGCACTCTACTTTATTTGTTTATTTTGACGGGACACTGCATATTAAGGAACAACACATATCAATGTAATGTAAATACACCGGATTTAGCGAATATGCTAATTTACATCCACAGTTCCCACAAAAAAAACATAAAAACAAGAACAGGCAGACAAAAGAGTACAATACTGTACATTATATTACACAGGGAAAAAAAATGCATAATACATAAATACAAGAACAGATGTACGGAACAGGTACGAAACAGGTACAAACGGTGCAAAGTATCGATTTAAGACTAAAACATATTTTTTCTTGGCTAATATAAGGGAATAGTAGCGTTTCAGATGGCAATATAGTATATTTGTATACTAAAGTGAATTTGCAGTATTAGTTTCAAGTAGTACAGGATATGTTGTAAAATAAAGTGCAGGATTGATTAAATTTGGTTATCAAGTAACCATTTTTTGTACATGATGAATCATTGCAGACACCCTTCAGTTATTTTATGTAATTTGACAATAGAAACCCAGTGAGCAGGAGAATAAATTGGCTCGTAGCGGTGCACAGGCTTAAATCGGATGACTGTGGATCCATCTGGTAATCTGCAACTCGGCATGGGAAGGCATTACGCAAACAACAAATGAACAAATGAACATTTCATGTTCTTTTTCAAGACCGTGCTAATGGCTTATGATTTTAATTCCAACCATACACCCCAACTCTGATGTTTAGGTGTACATACTGTATCTTACTGAACATTGTATAAATCTGAATAATTATCTCCCTAATTCCGCATTTTTCTCATTGTACACCCCCCCCCCCCACCATTACTGCAAAGTTTTTTTGTAAAAAGAAATATCTATATATTTTTGCTCATAACGCTGATGATGTATAAATGTATACATTGTACCTTACCACACATTCTACATTAAATGTGATACTAAATTACCCCCTTCCCCATACAGTATTCTGTACATCCCCTCTATTGCTGCTGTTCTTTTTCAAAACATGCACACGCAGGCCGTTTCCGTATCCTCTCTAAACCAGATCGCTAGGAAAGTGCAGAGTGAGTAGCCTCGTGGAGCCAGTCTGTTTCACTCACTTTGCCTCATTCACACAGTGAGTCAGTGACACACCTTTTTTCTTAACTAACCCTAACCCTGTTTGAATATGCAGTGAATCTAACCTATAGTAGTATTGCAATATTCAGACTAAATATAGCCTTGCAATGAGTAACTAAAGACTATATATAAGCCTGAACCCTGGGATTGAGATCCGACTTCGGATTAAATTGTATGACCTATTTTGAAATAATAAACAAAAGACTGAAGAGATCCTAATACACAATGTAATCAAAATAAACATACTCTATGTCCCTGTTCTTCTCACAAGCCATTTATTATTGATAGTTGAAAGGTGATTAATCAAGTGACACTTGCAAAATGCCCTGTTTTAATAATGAGTTTATGTAAATAAGTCGACATGTTGAATTGCAATTAAACTTTGGTCCGCGGTGAGTCAGAATCATTCAGAGAGGTGTAATCATGAGCGAGATCTCGACCCCACAGTAATGAGATGTTGACAGAGGCGTGTGGGGACGTGTGCTCAACTGCCACTCTGTCCTGGAAACAAGGACGTCTGTGCCATTTACAGTTATCGCTCGTTATAGACAATCTAGTGATTCAAAGTGACGACCTGGAGCAAACCCGATGGTGTCCCTGCAAATGTACACGCTGAGCAATATAACGTCTAACATCTGCAGCTCACTTTGCTAGTCTGGGTCGGCTCAAGGCAGAAGACTCGTCTTTATCCCATTAAGACCGGGAACGCATCTGTGTGTCATTTTTTGATTCCTTTGGCTGTTCAAAAATAGCAGATCTACAAGCTCATAGCGCGGCACCGAGTGCCGCGCTATGAGCTAGTAGATCTGCTATTTTCGAAAAATCGTAAAAAATTGTGCAAATCTTTCAATATATATATATATTTTGAAAGCAAACATTTGTAACTCAAATCTTATTTCTTCTGGGGATTCTACAAATGTCCTCTAAATGCTTTTTTTTAATTTATTTTTTTACTTATGCTGCTAAATATCAGTGTAGATCGCTGATGTATCATCAGTATATGCCCATTTATGGGCATGCCCCCTTTTGTACCCATATATGGAGCCATATAGACCAATTATTTGTTTACTAACATTTAGACTGGACGCACAGGTGATTGTTTCACGCAATCAATTTCCAACCTGTTATTTCGGGGTGCGCTGGTTTCAGCACACCCCAACCCCCTCTTGTGTGTTGGCTAGTGAGGCGCGTCCTAGCGAGACCTGATAGAATGGGTTTCATTGCGCGCATACTGGTTGCACGCATACTGGTTCTCATCAGTGTGACGTCGTCTGTTAAGGGGTCTATAGAGCACTGGAGTCTGACATCACTGCTGCGAGAGGGCGCTATCCCCTTGGGTCACGGCGTTATTCTTTGTTTTGGACTTCCCATAGGAAAATCATCACTAGACTGGTGCCATCCAGAGCCTTATATTAGAGTTCCGCCACTGAGGGGGCAGAAACAGCGTCGGTCACGTGGTTCATGTAAACTGGAAATAGGCCTAGTTACACACGCCCATGGACTCCACAATGCATTCCGTAAATATCCGGTTTAGGGCTTTGTCACTATTCGCCAATAGAAGGCTATGTAGAAGACCTGGCCCGAAGAGGTGGACAGAGGTGACGTAACTCTCCTTGAATGGCTCTGGTGCCAGCCTACTTGGGAACAATGCAAGTCAGAAACGATGTCTCTGTCGCTTTTATGCCCATATACTGTATCTCTCGGCCGGTCGGTCGGTCGGTCTGTCTTTACCCATATGTCCCTTTACCCATAAATGGAGATCTCTGTAGCTGAGTCCTTTTTATAACCAAATATGGAGTCCAGGTCAGTCTATGACGTCAGTACTATCACATCATATTGATGATGATGATGATGATGGTACTCCATGTATGGGGATTTGTGGATTTATTGTTTTTTATTGTCTAATGTCTGATCAGGACTCTACTCTAGAGGGAGTGGATATATCTAACGGATTCCTCACACCTTATTATAAGGTTGATTGACCAGAGCTCTGGCATATTATGAGAATGTTTACTGAGGTGATGAAACCAAGTTAAAAGTAGGACTGAGGTAGACATGTAGGAGGGAAGCTGTCTGTCTGTCTGTCTGTCTGTCTGTCTGCCTGTCTGTCTGTCTGTCTGTCTGTCTGCTAATCCCGCAACCTGCTGAACCAATTAGCTCCAAATGTCTTGTACACGTTGCCAGTGGGCTTTTTAGCCTAAATCAAGCTGTTTACATTTTTGACTAATAAAGTTCACTCAATCATCAATTAACGTTCATTCTTAATTCATATTTTATTATTTGTAGTGGCAAGTTATTGTCATTATTTTTTAAACATGGACGTATAAACAGGGGGAAAAAAATCTTAAGTGTGAATATGACCTGAGGGCTTTCCACCATGACGATAGCTTCCTCAATGCACAGAGCATTGAGTGTAAAGCAACAGTGATTGAACCACCCCACATTGTTTTATTTCACAATATGATCATAAGTTATAAGATCATGTCTTAATGACAAATAAATAAAATAAAATCATACTTTTTTCAGGTGCATTTTCTGTAATATCTATGCATTAACATGGCCTTGAACTTATCGAAACTCTGATCACACAGTTTGCATTGGAAAGGTTTTTCGAAAGGTTTTTCGTGAAGACGGCGTGTGTTCGGGTGACATAACTCATTGACACTCTTCTCGACCAGTTCGTGGTGGATTGGTTTTTGTTCAGGGTGAATACGATGTTGGTGTGATTTCCGTTGTTGGTGCGACTTCAGGTGATCCGACCGCCTGAAACTCGTGTCACACTGGCTACAATGGAAAGGTTTTTGTCCAGGGTGAATACGTTTTAGGTGTGATTTCCGTTGTTGGTGTGACTTCAGGTGATCCGACCGTCTGAAACTCTTGTCACATTGTTTGCAGTGGAAACGTTTTTCTTCAGTGTGGAGAGGCTGGTGTCCCTTCAATGCGTCTATCCGTGTAAAACTCTTGTCACACGGTTTAGGGTCGAAAGGCTTTTCTCTACCGTGGATACGTCGATGTTCCTTCAACTTATCTAACCGAGTAAAACCCCTGTCACAATCGTTACACCGGAAAGGTTTTTCTCCAGTGTGTTGACGCTCATGTGCCTTCAATTTATCTGACCGACCAAAACTTTTTTCACACTGTTTACAATGAAAAGGTTTCTCTCCCGTGTGGACAAGCTGGTGTCTCTCCAGCGTACTTGGATCACGGAAACTCTTGTCACAGAGTTTACAATGGAAAGGTTTGTCTCCAGTGTGGATTCGTCTGTGTCTCTTTAGTGAAGCTAACTGATCGTAAGTCTTGTCACACTGTTTACACTGGTGCATACGCTGGTGTCTCTCCAGAGTAGTAGTTGAACCACTGAAACTCTTTTCTTCACCTCCTCCTGGCCGAGTTAAAATCTTGGCAAACTCTTGACCACTGTAAGATCTTGCTTCATCTCTGTCTCCTTGTTCCTGGCTGGTTACGGAGCTGGTTATTTGCTGATCGGCTGCTGAAGGGATCTGTCCATTATTCGCCAGTATTTTCTGGCAGGAGAGTTTGTTGCGGCTCATCTTCATGTGTTTATATATCACACCAACAATTCACTGCTGCTTTTACCTGTGTGATGACAAACTTGATTTCCTGTCTTGTCTCTTGTCTTGTCTTGTCTTGTCTTGTCTTGTCTTGTCTTGTCTTGTCTTGTCTTGTCTTGTCTTGTCTTGTCTTGTCTTGTCTTCTCTTCTCTTCTCTGCAGATGTATCTATTTATCTGGAAACAGCTGACTTTCTGTGTCCCCTTTATGCCCAATTGCCCATTCATGTCACCATTTCCCAAACATGGAGTCTATGATGTCAGTACCATGACATCATATTGATGACGTCATGGACCCCATATATGGGGATTTGCGGATTTATAGATTTGATTGATATTATCGATTATTTTTGGACAACCACGAATCCAAAGGACTCCCCACTTGTCGAATCACTACCTCGGGTCCTCCGCGATACATGCACTGAGTTTGAAGTCGATCGGTCGGGCAATTATCAAGACACGCATGCTGATATGCCCATACATGGAGATCTCTGTATCTGTCAGTCCTTGCCCCTTTTATGCCCATATTTGGAGATCCCTGATGTCATCAGTAAATGCCCATATATGGGCATGCCCCTTTTGTGCCTATATATATGGAGCTGACTGATTTGTTATGCCTGATGCCGTGATGGCACATTGGGGTTAGACAACACGCTCCATATTTGGGCTTAGTTGCAGACGTCCGAGGTCCTCCCTTGAGCCAATTTTAATGTAGGATATATAAGTGACATGGAAGCCATACCGTTATTAGACCCTGTCTTGTTTGTCTTATTGTTGCTCAAGTCATCGTCACTTTTGCAAACGATACTGAATTGGATATTAACGTAACCTACATGTCCTGGCACGCAAAGAGGTTACACTATCATTTTTCAATTAATATTACATCTTTATGCAGTGGTAAGTTAATAATGAAGTGATATATTTTTCCTACATTGTCAATTGTGAAGATGGTGTGTATTCAGGTGACACGTCTCATTGACACTCTTGTCAAGCTGTTCACAGTGGAAGGGTTTTGTCCCAGTGTTGACATGCTGGTGTGAATTCAGATGATCTATAACCAACTGACATTCTTCCCACGCTGTTTATACTGAGAAGGTCTGGTGTGGATGTGCTGGTGTCTCTTCGGTTTACTGGTCTGGGAAGATTTGGGAGCAGCGCTCCATCCTCAAAGCTGCTGGTGTACATGAACTGTGATGGGGAGGATTTTTCTGGGAATTCTGGAGGATTTGTCCTCAATTATGGCACTCTCTTTCACACCAGCATTTCACTGCTTGTGCTGCACCTGTATGAGCGAGTGACAAATATACTACATTCCTGATTCTACCGTCTGTCTGCCTGTCTGTCTGTCTGTCTGTCTGTCTGTCTGTCTGTCTGTCTGTAATACAAACTGTTGCCACACATGTCTAGCTACACTGATTTGCAAAGATGCCGTTGCTACGTGTAGCATTGTATGCTTTGATGTTGGAGCTTCTCTCGTCCACACATTTCTCTGTATTTCTTTGTTTGTATGTTGTATGGTTCACTATGTAGATATTTGTAGATATTTGATATTAATGTTATCAGTCACGCCCCCTTCCTGTATAAACCCATTGTAACTTCAAACTCCATTTTAACCAGATTCATTGAAAAAACAAATCCTTGAAAACACACGCGCGCACACGCACACACAACACCAGAGAGAACTCCAGCAGAGAGACCTGGCACAACAATGCACTTTGATTTAAACACGCAGCAAGCAGCACATTCAGCAAGGCTGGGCTACATGTATAGCTCATACAGACTTAGTGCATGTAAGTGTTTGTGGTCAATAAAGTGCAGAAGCTTTAATTTCATCATTTAATTCTCATCAGTTGTGTCAGCAACAACCACAACGACATAGCAACCAATTACCAGATGGGTTACTTTATATAGCCATTCTCATACACTTGTGTCCTTAGTGGGTTGGTACAATAAACTGTATTTTACGATTGTCTGAAGCTGATTTTTTAAGTTAGATCAAATTTAAGCTGTTTAGCATTTGGCTGTATGCATCCCCTGTTATGGACTACTAGGGTTACTGTTTGGCCTATTTTAAGATTTTGGGCCCTAACCTCCACCCAGCGCAAGACGACACTAAGGGGCCACCAAAGTGTCATTGTTTTTTCCCGTTGTTATACACAAAAAAAACACAAAAAGTTAGAATATGGAGATAAGAGGTTTCTGCCCGACAGCAACAAATTGTACTTTAGACCAGCTGCAAGTTGGTCTTCTTGCCAGCGCAGTGACACCGACATGTCCTTATTATTTTGACAGTGCAATGATCAATGCATGGTCATTGGTCACCATAAAACGTGGGGCTCCCGACGCATGGAGCGTGCACATCTTTGAATACATATGTTTTAAAGCGAACATTTGCAACTCAAATCTTTGCTTCTGGGGGGTCCCTGGAACAAAACATTTTGAGATGGGGGTCCGTGGCCAAATATATTAAAAATAAATGTTCTAAATCCTAATAGTATGTTGCTCTATCAGTGATGCTCCAACTTTTCCATGTCAAGGACCACCCAAAATGATATGTCGACCCCCATCTCAAAACATGTTGTTCCAGGGACCCCCCAGAACCACAGATCATAGTAAAAAAAAGATTGCTTTAAAACATATGTATTTATTCAAAGATTTGCACACATTTTCACGATAAAAAAAAAAAAGCAGATCTACAAGCTCATAGCGCGGCACTCGGTGCCGTGCTTGTATATCTGCTTGGATATCTGCTATTTTTTAATAGTCAAAGACATCTACAGTAACATGACAGAGATGCGTTCCCAGATTGATTGGGTTAAGTTCATAGTATGTCAAGACATCACAGATGTCTCTTGAACATGGGGGGAGAATACTACAGGAGGAAGAACTGAAGGAAATAAGAACTGACCAGCAGCACGCGGCCTCTTGCTTCACCCGTTTCAATCAACATCCATCCAAATGCAATACAATACAACTCATGTTCAACGTGGTACATGACACTTCTGAGGCACTCCTTAATGAGGTTCAAAAAATAATGAACGATCTGGCCCAGATTATCAATATATTGCATTGGGTGAGAGCCTGTTTTATTTGTTGTTGTGTGTTTGTCTGTTTGTGTTTTTTGCACAGAGACAAGTGGTGAGGAGAGAGGGAGGGAGAGAAAAATAGATGCATTTATTTCAATTAGTAGTAGCAATAGCATACACTTTATTTCTGATGGAATGTCTTCCTATACCTCTCATCCTCTAAGAATGTCATGAACCCATTGCCTCCTGGCTTTCTTTGTCTCTGTTCAATGGACAGCAGTTAACAGCCGTCAATGTCCATTATAGAGCTGTGACACAAGGACGTTCCCTCATTTTGAGAGTACTGAATCACAAATCGTAAGCTGCACAACATCTGAGTCTGTTTCAATGCTGAAGTCTCTATTCTGCTCTTGTGTGCTATCAAGCAGCTGGTGCACATACCATCACAGTATTTGATTCTAGCTCTCCTATAGGCTGTGGTGCATGTCATTCACCTTCTGTAGCCCCTCCTTCCTTTCTCTCCACTATGCTTATTTAGCAATATTACTTTAAAATAATTGGTTAAATCCCAGGGCTACCATTTAAATGGTGTAGTTTTTCAATGTCAATTGTACTTCGGAAATTAATACAACCCAAGAGTCCAATAAATCAGGCAATGTGTGTGTTAGTTTTGGTATTATGTTCATTCATTTCACATCAGCAGATGTTTTGTGTGAATACATTTGAGACATTTTCTTCATTGTTTGATTTGTATTTTATTTCAGTTTATTTGACATGGACATCATAATTACATGGACAAAGCAGGATTAATAAAACAATAGAGTAAAGTGAGTAGAGTAATGTTGTTTAAAAAAATAAATGTATTCAAAGATTTGCACAAATGTTCAAGAATCAAAAAACAAAAAAAAGCAGATCTACAAGCTCATAGTGCGGCACTCGGTGCCGCACTATGAGCTTGAATATCTGCTATTTTTGAATAGCCCAAAGTATAAAATAATGGTTCGAGCTAAAAAATGTAAAATGATACAGATGCGTTCCCGGTCTTAATGGGTCAAGCAGTAAGTCTATTGACAGGCCTATTACATCATTGTGATGTAGAGGACCTTTTGCCACCTCTTCCAGGTTGATGTTCTAAAAACCTTGTCGTTTGTACCACTGAGCTCTGGCCACCACGTCATTGGAGTAGTCTTGACCTGTGGTCTTGGCATCCACTTGTTCATAGGAGTGAACATTGTCTTCCCGCATATTGTAGGCTGCTAGCGCTCCTACAGAAACAGATTCTACAGTCAGTGGTGGACAAGATACTCAACCACAGAACTTGAGTCAAAGTATAGATACTCCTGGTGAAATCAAGATTAAGTGGTTCATTCATAATGTCTTAATAAGTCATGTTTTGGGGAAATTTTTATTTTTGCCTAAGTCAGCTCCTCATGACACTGGCCACCTCTGGTAAAATCGCCCATCTCCTAATTGAAAAGGATCCTGCTGTTCCCACTTCCCTCCCCTTTTAATATAATGGCCTATCTCCCTAGTGTGACTTAGGCCAAAATAAGCAACTTTTTGGGCCTAAGTCAAATGTTTTTGTGACTTAGGCCAAAAAAAATGTCTAAGTCTGGAGTGAATCAGTAAATCATTTGGCCTAAGTCAGGTTTAATCCTATTTAAACCTATTTAAATGTCTTATGTTACATAACTGACAGTAGTTGCCTTCGTAGACATGTAATGGAGTTACATGATATACAGATATTCCAAGAATCTACTTACAGTAAGTAGTACTATAAATGTACTTTGTTACTGTCCACCACTGTTCATAATTATGTACAGTGCTTGTATGAGAACAGTGTCCGTACTCTGGACACAAAACGGAAAATGAAATACAATCTTTGGTCATTCATTAAAGCTTTAGATTTAAAGCGAACAAACCTTTGAGCTGCTTTTCCCTGCTCCACCCAGAAAACTTGTTCTGCATCCGTCCAATGAACTCGACCAAGATCTCAGTGCCATGGGCAATGTGTTCCTCACCGTCCCATGAGCCTATTGGAGTGTGCCCACCCCCGCCATCCTTCACTGGCACGACATCAACCTAAATACAATTACATAGAAACGTATTGTATTATATAGTACAAGAAGCTAGAAGGAGATAATAAAACTTAAATATGGTCATCACCAGTGGCGAAAAGTAAGTACATTTACTCAAGTACTGTACTTATAAGTACAATTTTGAGGTACTTTTACTTTACTTTCAAACTGTCTATACTTTTACTTCTACTCCACTACATCTCGGAGGCATATATTTTACTCCACTACAATTATTTGTAAACGTTACTAGTTACTTTTCAGATATAAATTGTTACATCATAAAACTCACATTAACCACTTCAGCCCTATTTTAAACCTAGGCTATTTGAAAATAGCCGATCTACAAGCTCACAACGCGTCGCGATGCGACGGGTTGTGAGCTTGTAGATCTGCTATTTTCAAACATTTAGTACTTTTATTTTTGGTACCATTACCAATACCAATACATGACACATTAACACATGCGTTCCCGGTCTTAATGGGTTAAGATGATTGATAACCACACATGCCATATGTCTGCTGGCCAGATCAAATTATGTCTAATAGAACTTACCTGAGAAGCCCAAATTGTCCTGCTGAGCTGTTTGCCATGATGCCCCCGTAGTTTCAATGCTCATGATGTCTGGAAAGTTAAAAAAAATATTACATTCTGAAGCTTTGTCTAGAGGAACCATCCATTCGTAATGAATATATTCAAATGAAAATAAATCTAATAATTCTCACCCATTTCTGCTTTCGGTTGATGACCTTCTTAAAACAGGAAGCCGAACCCAAACTGGCAGTGATAGAATGACTAGCACAGACAGAGTTGCACAGGTCCAGCATCGTCCGTCTTCCTTTTATATGGTCTTGTTCAGGGTGGACAATCGTTATCTAGTTTCACTATGTGCTTTCTTTATATGCTTCTTCCATTTGTAAATGAATAAATAGTGGACTTTGTCTGGACAATTGATATTGACCCCAGGAGGGAAATGGAGGTGTCAGCAACACCAGTGAGAATGAAACATGGGAGAGGTAGAGCACAGGTCATTGAAAGAGTCAACAACCAAACCAAGATATACAAAAACGGTAAAATACTGAGATGCTGGCTGTAGATATGTGCACGGGATCTCGGAATGAGTGGATATGTACACTGTGAACATATATGAATCAATATCAGAGTGAATGATTCTAACTATCTACAGTTTATCAGCAGTATGAATGCATGGTCTATCAACATTGAGTATATCTCTGCTGTCGGGCAGAAACCAGCTAACTCCAAAATGTTCATTTTTTTGGAAATGAGAAAAAAAGTGTAGTTAGTAGGTTTTGTTCATCATTGATAAGAACAGCTGAATGGACCTCCATGCTCACAATGAGGTTGGAGGTCAAAAGGGGGTGGAGCCTGGAGTCAGCAAAACCAGCTAACTCCACCCCCCTTTGGTGGAGTTAGCTGGTTTAGCAGAAAGTTTGAGGATCCAATGGAGTTAGCTGGTTTTGTCAGAAACGCTTTTTAATACTTTTCATTGGTTCAATATCTCTAACACACACACACACACACACACACACACACACACACACACACACACACACACACACACACACACACACACACACACACACACACACACACACACAGAGTCCTCTGCCAAGCCTCAACTCAAGGCCTCAACCTCGACTCAAGGCTTACCAAAAGTTACAGCCTGGTGCGAGAGGCCAGTAAATGAAGTCCACAGACAATATAAAAGGCTTCGCACACCAACAAAAAGACGTTGAGGTGCAATTATTTAATTATTACAAAAGTGGAAAGACTCAAGAGTGCAGACAGTGGAAACATTGTGACACAAGAAGCAGACGTTTTGACCACCATCAACGTGTGTGTGTGTGTGTGTGTGTGTGTGTGTGTGTGTGTGTGTGTGCGCGCGTACATGCGCTTCTGTGTCTTTGGACAATGTATATGACAATACATTATTGCGTACAGTCTATAAACAGTGAGTGAGCATGGATATAGTCTGTCAACAGACCTTCCACACTGAGTGACTGGATGAATATTGGATGATTATTATGTACAATCTATCAACAGCCACAGGGTTGCTGCTCATGAAATTGCTGATAGGAGCTCCCAAAACCCTCACAAATGAAAGGAGAGAAACATGAGAAGAGAGTGGAGGCATGGACCAACAATAAAAACCTTGAAACTTAAACCTTGCTCCACACATTGACGTGTGTGGGACCCTTATCATATCGTTGCTGTCGGGTGGAAACCTTGTACAGTACAGTATGTCCAAAACCATTCCTTTTTCTTTGAAACCTTTTAAAATAGTGAAAAAATGCGACACGTTGTGAGCTTGTAGATCTGCTATATATTTTGAGTACTTTTGTGCGACACTCTTGTATGAAGTAGGGCGTTGATTTATGAAAATACATTAAAAAGTTGAAATATGGAGTTACAAGGTTTCTGCGTGACGGCAACTATGTACTACCCTGTTATCTGCTATGTGTGGCCTCAGAATGAGTGTGCCAGCCCAGCGTGACTAAAACTGTAATACTTTCACTTTCTCATTTTCCAACTAAACCCTGCTATCTGTTAATCATAATTAACAGATAGCATATCATAAAGAATATTGTTTCCCAGAAACTGTCGAAGACTTGCCTCATTTTCTTTAACCTACTTGACTAAGGGACAATTCATTGAGCTGGTCTTAGAGATAAAGGTTTTAAGAGAGTTAAGTCCCATATTTGGGAAAACAAAACGACGACGCACTTCGGCAGTCTACGTACTGTAGGCCTGTCACAATTATTACATAATCGTCTAATCGCAATTATTAGAGATAATCGCAATTACATTTGCATAATCGTTTCCATTTTGAAAAAGGTTCACATATTTTCAAATATTTAAAACGTGCAGAAATAGAAGATCTACAAGCTTACAATGCGTCACTTTGTGACGCGTTGTAAGCTTGTAAATCAGCTATTTCTGCATTTTTTTCATGTAAAAAAATATTCAATATGTCAGTAATTTCTTTGTATATTTAAGTTATTAGTCATATCCAAACAAAATCGTCAACTTTTATGTGTTATTGTGACAGCCCTAGGTCTCCGTATACAGCTCCACACATGCACGTGCATGCACACAACAAGTTACACACACACACACACACACACACACACACACACACACACACACACACACACACACACACACACACACACACACACACACACACACACACACACACACACAGACACATGTACATAGCCTACACATTCCGACAGGCAGGCTGTGTCTCACTGCAGTCATCGCTGTCGGAGCTGGGGACCTCCACCGACACCCCGTCCACGCTGCTAGCCTGAGACAGCGAGCCGCCGCCGCCCGCTGTCCCGCCGTAGGGCATCATGGTGGACGGCGGAAGGAGGAGGCTTCCTGCAAGGTTATTATACTGTAGTTAACTAAAACTAACAGAAAAAGAAATAAATGGAACTGACAAATCAGTTACGTTAACTGAAATAATAAAGTAAAAACTAGGCTTGACAAGAAAACGATAAGTAACTTAAACAGTGTTGCGTGTTTATAAGACTTAAAACAAACTAAAATCAGAGAAAATGTCCATAGTTTTAGTCTGTCAATATTGCATACATAAGTATAATATTTTGGGTGGCTATTAAATCTATCTTTATTTTTTTTTAGCTGTGCCAGAATACAATTTTATATATATGTTTGTTCTTACAAGAAAGGATGGAGATTATGTTCGTCTTTAAAGAGCCAAGAAGCACTCTTTTTTTTACGAAAACTGTTGCACAGAGAATTACATCAACCTCCCATGGAGCAGTGTATCAAGGCTTAAAGGTAAATCTACCTACGGTAGGGAGAACAAACTTTAATGTAAACGCTGTGAATTATAATTGGTTTAACTTGTGAACTCCCGGATGTATGTCCACCACAACACAAC
This sequence comes from Gymnoscopelus microlampas, assembly GCF_963454915.1. Taxonomy (NCBI): domain Eukaryota; kingdom Metazoa; phylum Chordata; class Actinopteri; order Myctophiformes; family Myctophidae; genus Gymnoscopelus; species Gymnoscopelus microlampas. Next base: position 10,555,664 of record NC_139948.1, read on the forward strand.
AAGGCTGTTTTGAATCGTGCTCCTGATTGACAAATACCCCATATAACAACAAAAAAACTCAAACTACTGGAAAATAAACAAAAACTAGACCGTTTCATGAAATAAAAACACAAAAAGTCAAAATGAAGTCAAAATGCACTAAAACAGGGGTCTTCAACAGGGGGTCCGGGACCCCTAGGGGGTCCTCAGAGTTACTATAGGGGGTCCGCCAAATCTTTGTGTGATAGGATTTTTTTATTTTACCTTAACCATCTGAACCCCTGGCATCCATTTTCTAAGGAGAACTTTAGCCAAAAATAGCAGATCGGCTACTTTTGGCAAAGAGGCGTAAGAGGTCAAAAAGAGCAGACCACGTAAACAAAAAATGTTGAATATGAAACACAATTTCAGACGATATAGAGGGGGTCCCTGCTTCATCTCTCTCTCAGCTAGGGGGTCCTTGGCCTGAAAACGTTGAAGACCCCTGCACTAAAATAAAAACCAATGACATTTTTAAAAACTTTAATAACCTTGTCCTGCACCCCGGGGTGGGCTGAGGACGAGGCTCGGGCAGACGACCGTGGCGGCGGTGGCGTTCGGGGACATGGCGCCCGTCGGGGAGGTGGGGGACAGCCGTGGGAAGTAGGCGGAGATGGTCCGGATGGGGCGGATGGGGCCAGGGCAGACGTCGATGGCCATGTTTTCCTGGATGGAGATGCTGAGCTTCTTTCCCCTACGCACCGTCATAGAGTCTGGAATCAGGGAAGAGCACAAAAAAAACACAGTGAGAACCGATTTATACTACGTCGTAACGCGATGTCACTTGCCGAAAATAACTGATCTACAAGCTTGTAGATCTATTTTTGGCGCATAGAAATTTGTTTCTCTTTTTTTTTGTTTTTAAGTATTTATTTATTTGGACACAGCAGGGTGTGAGTAACGTTCTTGTACATGTACATCAACATTGGATCCCATTGTCCAATTTGTTTTCGCTGGTTAAATGAAGGATAAACAAAATAACATACGTAGATGCAAACAGGCAAGCCACCAGGAGCAGACATTTTTTGATTCTGTATTATATCTGATTTATACCTCTGAGAACTGATTCATACTGTCTCCTACAACGGTGTCGATCACCGCCGAAAATAGCTGCTCTACAAGTTCACAACACAAGCAGATTTGCATCTTTTTAACAGGGCCTGCTTTTTTTTTTTTAATAAAGAGATGTAAATCTCAATTGAGTTTTCCCTGGTTAAATCATGGATCAACAAAATAACAAAAGAAGGATGAGAGACGAGAGAGGTAGATTATTATACACAAGGGATTCTGGAACCGTATAATTCTCTTTGAAGAAAGCTGACTCATTATAACTGTCTACCACCGGTACCGAAAGAAAGGAGTGAAGTGAACGAAAGAAAAACGGAAAGTTCTGCACTCACTCACTCACTCACTCACTCACTCACTCACTCACCCTTTCTTGACTTTTCCTAAATATGTCACGTGTGTGTCTCTTTAAAATTCATGTGTGTGTTGTGTGTTGCACACACAACACACACACACACACACACACACACACACACACACACACACACACACACACACACACACCTCTTTTGGTCACCCCAAAACCCCTACCCAATTCCTTAAAGAGCCCATGTGAATTAGGCCCCAAGATAGTCACTCCACAAACATGTATTTTTTCTGGAAGCGAAGTATGGTCATGTTATTCTATATGAAAATTGGCTAATGGGAGGGCGGGCGGACAGACCACGGCCATGTCACTCTGACTCAGACATAACCATAAACAAACCTGACGCGCCCATATATCAAACATTGGCCAAATGGTCAAATATGACCTAGGAAAGAAACAATATTTATCTGTGGAACTGAGTCAAACTAAATGTAGGCTGCACTAGCCTTCCTGCTTTCGTGTATAGAGGGGCGGGTTTAAAATCAGCGTGGAGAGAATGCGCCTGATCCCATTGGTTAACCGATCTGTCCGTCAACCCCCGCCCCGTCAACACAACATTACGAGCGACGCCCACTGCACTCTGGTTGGTTGGGGAAATGAAACCCTTCCTATACCGGGTACACCGACGCGCTGGTCCAGGCTTTTATCTTTTAGCAAAACGAAACAATAACAGCCTGGAGATCGAGGCTGAACCAAATGTAATGGCTCAACTCCTACAATTTCAAGTGCTTGTTAGGGTGGGGCAAATTGTTCACTTGTTTTGATAGCCTTTCGACAGGGCTATCGCATGAATAGTCTGTAAGCATCAGCACAGCCACAATGGAATAAAAATGTTAAAGGCAGACTCCAAATTCCAGTTCTATAAATCATTTTGACGTATGAAATATGAATGTATTTATTATTGATTTTTATTCTCTCTGCTGGAGGCAGGGATTGTGGAATCTCATAATTATCTGAAGAAAGCTGAGTCATTATAACTGTCCACCACCACTACTGTGATTCAAAAAGGATGGGAATGAAGTAAAAAATAAAGTATTACTCCTCTCTCTCTCTCTCCATCACTGTGTGTGTGTGTGTGTGTGTGTGTGTGTGTGTGTGTGTGTGTGTGTGTGTGTGTGTGTGTGTGTGTGTGTGTGTGTGTGTGTGTGTGTGTGTGTGTGTGTGTGTGTGTGTGTGTGTGTGTGTGTCTTATTGCGAGTTCACCCTGTTACTGCGAGTTCACCCTGTACGTTTTTAGCACGGATTATCCTGTCGCTGACCTTTTTTGGCGCTCGCTGAGAAATCCCCCGATCTGACTCGGCTTCGTTCCCCGAGGCTTTGCTCGCTGTGTGTATTATGGGTCATTCAGGTGTCATAGATATCGGAGGCAATGTTGATATTGCATTAAATATGGTCGATAAAACTCTGCACTGCGTAGTGCGTAGCCTATTTGGAAATGTTTGTCCTGCACTCGTGCTGCAGGGCTCCTTAACCACTTCAAACCCTGTTGTCTTAGAGCAGGGGTCTTCAACGTGTTCAGGCCAGGGACCCCCTAGCTGAGAGAGAGATGAAGCAGGGACCCCCTCTATATTGTATAAAATAGTGTTTCAGATTTTAAAAAAAAGTTTTACTTGGTCTGCTCTTTTTCCCCTCTACACCTATACGTCTTTGCCAAAAATAGCCGATCTACAAGCTCTCAACGCCTCGCAACGCGCGGCGTTGTGAGCTTCGCAACGCAACGCGTTGTGAGCTTGTAGAGCGGCTATTTTCAAATAGCCTAAGTATAAAATAGGGCTAAAGTGGTTCATGTATGTTTCATAATATCATAATTTATATCTGAAAAGTAACTAGTAACTAAAATTTTCAAATAATTGTAGTGGAGTAAAAGTACAATATTTGTCTCTGAGATGTAGTGGAGTAGAAGTGAAAGTACTGAAAATGGGAAATACTCCAGTGAAGTAAAAAATCCTCAAAAGTGTACTTAAGTACAGTACTTGAGTAAATGTACTTAGTTACTTTACACCACTGTCTAGATGTGAGGGCTGCAGAGTGCGGCCAGATTGAAAGTTACACAAAATCATTACGGTCGACCCAAATGGTCTAATTGATGCAAATGAAGAGGGACAAATGAATCAACTAATAAAGCTGTAAGGAACGAGAGTAGTGTGGTGTGAACTGCATAGCGATATTGACTATCTATCTGAAGGCTGTGCGTATAGGGGTCATAAGTCATTTGTGTTCAATTCAATTCAACTTTATTATAGTGCCAAATCACAAGTTGTCTCAAGGCACCTCACATAGAGTAGAGACGTTTCAGTGGCATGGGAAAACTCCCCTATAATGGAAAGAAACCACGAGAAGAACCGGGCTCTGGGTGGGGGCGGACATTGAATTATTATGAGCCGCGAGTCCACTTCAGCCGAGGTTGGTGCTTTGAATTGATGCATTCCGGTGTCCCTTCACCGAAAATTGGATGATTCTGTGAGGCTCGAAGCACATAATTACACTTTGCATCTAAAGTATAATTTGAATTATGCAAAGCGATTTTATGCCTGTGTTTTCCCGTTTTAAATACAGGTGTTTTTTTTGTTCACATAAACATCATTCTTTTCCCCTACAACGGTTTCTAAGATGCTTTCTAATTAAGTTTTCCTCGAGAGACTTAGAGGATATTACATAAAAAATTCAATTCCTCATTGTAAAATAAACACAGACTAGCCCAACACTTTGCATTAGTTAAGGTAATTAAGCAGTAGCAGTAATTAGAATGTGAATCCAGACATAGGAGGGATTAACAAACATTAAACAAACACTCTGAAGAAGGCTCTATGCCGAAGTGTTTGTTTTTAACACTGTGGCTCTATAAGAAGGTCTGACTGTCTGACTGACTGTCTGTCTGTCTGTCTGTCTGTCTGTCGGGAGTTGATCTCACTCTTCATGTGCACACTGTCACAAGGCTAATGTAGAATCCCACAATTTTATCCCACAAAGTTATATATGCCTAATTTTGAAAATATTCAACTTTTATTTAAATCCCTTTTTGGTGTCAAAGGGGCTCGGATTGCCCAAATTTGGGCATGGAATACATCATTTACTAGACTTTTTTAGAGACAAGTCTTACAGAAGGAAGCAAATGGCGAATGGCGGTAGAATAGTTTTTTCTACATGAATGAATGAATGATGAAGCATGAAGACCAGATCCACATGAAGCCACGCCCCTTATTAGACCCCATCTTGTTGTAGCAGGGAATTCTAGTTATACTAGAGGTTCGGGCCGCTTTACGCGGCCCTCACACCTACGTCGCAACGCCAATCCAACTGATATGCCCATATATGGAGATCTCTGTATCGGTCCGTCCTTTTCCCTTTTAATGCCCATAGATCTCTGTATCGGTCAGTCCTTGTCCCTTTTATGCCCATATATGGAGATCCATGATGTCATCAGTATGTGCCCATATATGGGTATGCTGATATGCCCATATATGGAGATATCTGTATCGGTCAGTCCTTTTCCATTTTATGCCCTTATGTGGAGATTCCTGATGTCATCAGTATATGGTTATACATGCTCAGTATGTGCCCATATATGGGCATGCCCCCTTTTGTGCCCATAAATGGAGCTCATTTGTTTGCGCCTGATGCCCCTGATTGATAACGAATATGGCTTTTACAGTTCAGCTGTGTTTACCCCATCGTCATGATGATGTCACAATGACTCAGCGGGTTTGAATGATGATGTCACGATGAGTCAGCGGGTTTGAATGATGATGTCACAATGAGTCATCGGGTTTGAAATCTACATATACGGACGTTTGGCTACCGACAACATACAGCTGTTAACCTCAACCATAGCAACCTCTGACCGTACGACGAGACCAAGATGGATCCCCAATATGACTATTTATTCAAGCTGCTCCTCATTGGGGACTCTGGCGTTGGAAAATCTTGCCTTCTACTCCGATTTTCAGACGACACGTACACAGATTGCCACATTAGCACTATCGGTGTGGACTTCAAAATACGAACCATAGAATTAGATGGAAAGACCATCAAACTTCAGATCTGGGACACAGCGGGTGAGGAGAGGTTTCGTTCGATCACATCCAGCTACTACAGAGGCGCTCACGGTATCATCGTGGTGTACGATGTCACAGACCAGGAGTCTTTCCACAATGTCAAACAGTGGCTACAAGACATTGACCACTATGCCAGTGAAAATGTCAACAAGCTGTTGGTGGGGAATAAATGTGACCTGACAACAAAGAAGGTGGTGGATTACACAACAACTAAGGAGTTTGCAGACTCCCTGGGCATCCCGTTCTTGGAAACCAGTGTCAAGAATGCCACCAATGTGGAGCAGGCCTTCATGACCATGGCTGCTGAGATCAAGAAGAGGATGGGCCCCGGGGCCACGGCAGGTGGCAAAGAGAAGTCCAATGTTAAGATCACCCCTGGAACCACCGTCAAGCCTTCTTCCGGAGGTTGCTGCTGAACACTCAGCCCCCCCCCCCCCCCCCCCATAGGCTCATCAACTTTAGCCCTTTTTGAGGACCGATCAACCTCTCCACCTCAACCACTCTCAACTCCAACCCCTCCCAAACAAAGGCCCAACTGCAGAGGAGAGAGAGACAGAAGAGAGGGGAGAGAGTGATACTGAACATGTATGTATGTGAGTGTGTTAGCAAAACAAGAAAAAAACAACCAATAAAATGAAGTTGCTTGTATTGTGTACTGTACATACTGTAGCCACACTACCAAAACAGCCTCTCTGGTTTCTCTGGTAATTGATGACAAACAAATAGGATCACGTCATTCATTAACTCCGCCCTCTATCTATCTGGAGGTCTTGTAGTGTCTCTGGTCTCACACCATAATGCCCCGCCCCCGAAATTTACATATGGTATGTGCACTGGTATGATCGGTACGCCTGAAACTCGTCGAGTGAGAAAACTGCAAAAACTAAGCACGATAAAAATGAGATTAAGTTTTTTAATCACTCATTTTCTGTAATTAATTACTCAAAATGAATCAGTACAAAACATGCATTAGCAACTTATTTTTAACTTTTTCCACTCGAAAATAGACGATCTACAAGCTCATGTGTCGCACCGTGACATGTTGTGAGCTTGTAGATCTGCTATTTTCGAAAATGTTTGACACATTTTTTAAAACTTTGAGTACTCTTACTTTGGTACTGTTTGGTATATTCTGATGCCAATACTCTTGTACTAAATTACCTTTTACCTTTTACAGAATATGTTTATATTCTGGTATTGCTACTTCCACCAATGCTCTGTCTCTAGCAGTCCCCTGTGTTCAATTCCATTCAATTCAGTTTTATTATAGTACCAAATCACGGCAACTTGTCTCAAGACACTTTACAGCAGGAACCTAACATTTCAGTGTCAAGGAGAAACTCCCCTTTAACGGGATTAGAAAGCTCGAGCAGAACCAGGTTCATGATGAATGTATATCGTTGCTGTCGGGCAGACATCTCTCGTCTCCATATTCTAACTTTTTGTGCTTTGTCGTAAATTAACGATCCTCCTACAACATCACACAAAAGTATCAAAAGTAGCAACGTTTTGAGCTTGTCGATCTGCCACTTTTGCTATTTTTGAATTTGAATCCTGAAAAGTAACAATTTTGGACATATGAGGTTTCCACCCGATAGAGACGATATGTTGGTATTAATAGATATATTAAGGTAGATACCTCCCTGCTGTTGATTGGGAGCGATGCACAGATACTAATATCAAACAATGCTGCGTCCTCTATTCTAAGTCTCTTTGTCTTGTGCTTTCTTTGTGTTGAATCTTTATTTGAGTGGTGCTTTGCGGAATCCCCCTAAGGTGAGATTTCATGCGTGAAATTATATTTGTTAATGGATCATCCGATTCTGGAACGTGTTTCTTTTGAGTTCATGTATGGGGCTCATTCGACCTCAAAAGCTTTTTACCTTGCCACTATTATCTGAATTATGCAAAGCATTTTATGAGTCAGAGGTTTCTCATTTTACATTCAGAGTTTCTATAAACTTTATTTCATGTGCATCAGGAACATGTGTACCTGCAGTGAGTATTGAGCATTTTATTCTCATTTTAATGAGATCGATTACAGTGAGCTTATTATGGAGGCAACCCTGTAGCTGCTGCAACACCACTTAAACCCTGTACATGGTTGACCGAGTGTTCACTCTCCATTCCGACATCTCACCACTCCGACTAGTGGCTTCCGCGTGCGGTTAGGGTTAGGGTTAGGTATAGGGTTCGTCAACGTCGGAAAGGCGACATGTCGGAAAGGAGAAATGCACCCGGTTGACCGGAGTCCCTCAAGGCTATATACTAGTGACTTTTCTGTTTTCTACTCTACATTAAATTGGTTCGTTGAAAATACCAGGTCTACAGGCTCGCAATGCGTCGCAAATGCTACTAATGTAGTTCATTAGTTCAGTAGTTCATTAGTAGTTCACTACTTCAGGGTTTTCTAGAACAACACTGTCTTCTAGATTTGTGGCGGCAATGTCACAGTTGACGGGTAAATCCTATGTTTATATCACTTGGCCTCTCCCTCGTTGCATTATAAATTATGTTTCTGCAGCCCTGTATACTCAGCTTCAGCTTCAGCGAGAACGTTGCCCCATTTAGCCACCCCGCTGTTCTGGTTCGGTAAATTTACCAAATCAACATCTGCCGGCTGCTTGTCCGTAGCACATGTTTTCTTGAGGAGACGGGTGAGGCATTAGTCACTTCCAGTGGCAACAAACATCGCATTTATATCACGTATCCTAAATGAATAGGCCTAACATGTAATGAACAACACGCGTGCATCTTTTGAGTCTGTATTTTGTGAGATAAATGCATATAGGCTGTCATTGTAAATGTCTAGTTGACCAATGCTGTCGCGTGTGTGCGTGTGCGCGTGCGTGTTTGTGCATGTGTGTGTTTGTGTTGCAGCAAGAGAGAATAATAAGAGATCTAGCAAGCAGGAGAAATGGAGAGAGTTAAATTATATTCATTATTATGAACTAAGTTATGTAACGTTAGAAGTGATCCTTTTGACAGCAACTGAGTGGGTTTTCACAACTTCAGCATGCTCTTCTTTTTTGGAAAAATAACTGGATACTGGAGCTCCTGTGACTGCGCTCTGATAGGCTGCCTACATCATCGGTCCATTTCCTGTAGGTATTTTGTGAAGTAAACCTGTATGCTAGTAGTTCTCAACTTTTTTGTGCCAAGGACCCCCAAATTGATATGTATTTGCCCGCGGGACCACCACCACCACCGCCAGTGACTACCAGAAGAGATGATTTATGTAAAAAGAAAGAAAAAAAAAAGAATCATTCTAAATGTTCCAAACACTTTCAAAATGTTTCTAAAATGTTAAAAAATAGCAGAAAATAGCAGATGTTATTGATTTTCTTTTATTAAATGTAGAAAACGAAAAAAAATATATATATAATGATTTGATGACCGGCAGCGGTTCCGGTAGGAGACACAAAGAGTCTCCTTCCGGAACCGCTGCCTACCGGTCCGCTGGTCATCAAATTATTGGCTTAGGAATACCACAAAAATGAAAAAAAATATCCATGAAGTCTCCATGGGGTGACTAATCGATTTGTGTTTACGAAACAAAACGTTATGAGTTTTTACCCATCATTTCCCTCCATACCAGCTGTTATCAGCCACTGGAGTAGTGTGGTGTTTACCTGCAAAAACCCTTTGGCCTCTCCTCTGTATTTTGGTGTTTTCACTGTTCATTTTGGTTGCCCAAAAACGTCCCTGTCTACCAAAACAAACACCAAAATACAGCGAGAGGGCAGTGTGTTTCTGCAGGTAAACACCACCACACTACTCCAGTGGCTGATAACTGATAGTATAGAGGGAAATGATTGGTAAAAAGAATAATATATTGTTGTGTTATGTAAACACAGGGCAAAGTTACGTACTATGCCTTTAACCACTTTCACTTTCAAGTTATAGAGCAAAAACAGCACATCTACAAGCACACAATGCTCACAAAATGTTTGAGCGGTTTTACTTCAAAGTAACCTAACATAATATAATAAAAGAAACCTAAATTGCACACATACTGTATGGGGCACTACAGCAGTGTTACAGCAGTTTCTAACCGTTCAAATGGCCATATAACTCGGTGACCATTGCTAATCAGCGCAAAATAGAGTAGTAACGTCTGAATACCAGCGCCCACACATCAAATACAGTAGTACTGCCCGAATACCAGTGCCTACACATGAAACAGAGTAGTACCGCCTGAATACCAGCGCCCACACATCAAATAGAGTAGTACCTGAATACCGCTTAATTGGTGACCTACGTTCAAGTGGTGCTGATGAGCAGCCTTGAAATGAATGGACAGGGATTTAAGATTATTCCTCTAGTTCATAGTATAGCTTAATGAAATGAACTCATCAAAGGCGCCGCTACAGTACCTTCACACAGGGTGTGATATTTTTTTGTTATGGCGTGACTGTCAATCACCACTTGTAAAGCTGAATTCCTATGCTCAGCTAAGAAATATAAGAACACTTTAGGTCGACACATTGAATGGATAGTGATCTAAAAGATAAAACCAGTAACAATGCCGTACCACTTTGAGTTTTCATTATTCAGCAGCTCATGTGAGTTTCAAGGAAAGATTTGACACAAGCTTTTAATCTAACTTCTGTCATTGTGACTGTACAGAGTTGTCAGTGGCCTTGAGCAACGCCTGTCATCTCAGCTAAGCTGTTGAAAGTTGTTACGGGATAATAATGGCTTCAGTTGCAGAAAGAAAAGAAACGCAATGATGGGATTTTAAATCCCATTGTTGGGTGGCTCCCTTATGAATGACAATTAGGTGGTGGTGTGAGAAAGGGAACTAAGGGAAACAGAAAACATTGCAGCGCCCTATCACAGTTTTGAGCTATAGTCTGTCTGTCTGTCTGTCTGTCTGTCTGTCTGTCTGTTTGTCTGTCTGTCTGTCTGTCTGTCTGTCTGTCTGTCTGTCTATCTGGTCTATCTATCTGTCTAGTGCATTGCTTCTAAAAGTGGGGTTCCCCAGCTATGTAATTTACTATTAGCATCACAATCATTTTAACCACTTCATCCATATTTTATACTTTGGCCATTCAAAAAGATCAGATATACAAGCTCACAGTGCGTCACTTCGTGCTGCGATGTGAGCTATTTTTGAACATTTGTTTTAAAATCTTGAAAGTATTGGACCATTTTGAATATATATGTATATATTCTTTTTTTAAATACACCTGGCCTGGCATAAAACATTTTCAGATAGGGGTAGTTAATCTAACTAACTCAATTATAAAAAATAATCGATTTTAATACAAATTTTAATACAAACTTTTCTTGACACTATAAGTGACTTAAACAAATAGGGAAAAAAAGTAAAACGGCGTAAATAGCTGATCTACCAGTTCACAACACATCACACCAACACATTGTTGTACACAACATTGTTGTACGACAAAGTATAAAATGGGTTAATGGCTTAAATGGTTAATCGATTTAGTTGATTATAGGCCGAAACCGAAAGCATGGCTGAGACTATGTTTTCGCCCCTGTCCGTCAATCCGTGTGTCCATGTGTCTGTGTGTCCGTGCACCGTGCATCTCCAGCACCCTTGAACCGATCGATGTAAAACTGCGCACACACACTCCCTGGATGCCAAAGCAGAACCTCTGCCCCAATTTTTTCACATCGGCCTGTTATAGCGCCACCAGGAGGCAGAGTTTTGTAAAACAATGTATTTGATATTACTCCTATAGATTATGTTGAAACCTAACGCAAATCGGTACACATTATCTCTATAGTCAACTGATCAAGATGGATCTGTCCGATTTTTCATATTCCATCCTTGGCTGAGATGCGGCGCCGGATTGCTACGAAACTTTGCACGCACATTCCCTCTAAGCCAAGGATCGAACCTCCATCCCAAAGTTTTTCAAATATCCTCATAGTGGCGCTACAACATCTTTCTTTCCCTGGATTCCTTGGATCATGACGCAACTTATATGCCCTGTTTGTGCCAGATTGCATTTTCTGTCATTGTGTGTTTTCTTCAAAACACACTTTGTACTACTAGTCCTACAGATTTTGCCCAAAACTCAAATCTCTGGGGCCATTTTTCAGATCCCATTCCAAGTGGCTATGATCATGTTTGCTGGCCCTGGCTAGGCAACCCGGCCTGGCAGAGACCTGTCCTCCGAGGAGCACACTTTTCTAGGTATTACATGAGTTGTGTCAATTTAATAATAATACATTAATTAATTAATTAATTAATTAAAAAAGTAATCGATAGAATCATCGCTGAGAAAATAAGCAATATAAGAATGGCCAAAAATGAAAACTATATGTTTTGTTTTGAGTAGTCACTGTAAAAGAGTATGTTTTGGTGCAAATACAATGTTGTTTTTGCCACAGCCTCCACATTGAGCTGGTTCAATGACATCTGGGTGATGAGATGCGAGTTGGAGTAGATGTGAATTTAGGTAGCCTGCGGCAACATCCGCACATTTCACTAAAATAGCATTTCCAGAAAAGCTCCCTGGAGTGGCCTTAAACAAAACTAAAACTCTTGTGCTTTTGCCATTATGTGCAATTAAACTCTGGGTATAGAGGCGTTCTGAGGCAGCAGCACAACAACTGTGCTTTTGGTGTGATTTATTTTTTTATGTTTTAGCTGAATTCCTATGCTCAGCAAGTAAATATAAAACAATACTTAACGTTGAAGCCTAGAATGGATAGTGATCTAAAAGATGAAACCAGTAACATTCCGTATTACTTTGAGTTTTCATTATTCAGCAGCTCATAATGTTGGTTTTGAGGAAAGAAATTGCCTGTCAAAAAAATGACTATCACAAGCTTTTAATCTAACTTCTGTCATTGTGACTGTTCAGAGTCGTCAATGGCCTTGAGCAACGGCTGTCATCTTAAGATGTCAGTGCTGTTGAAAGTTGTTAGGATGTAATGGCTTCAGTTGCAGAAAGAAAAGACTAAACTTAATGATGGGATCTAAAATCCTGTGGGTGGCTCACTTATGAATAACAATTAGGTGGTGGTGTGAGAAAGGAATCAAAGGGAGTTTTGCTTGACATTCTTTGCAAAATATATTACAGAAAACATTGCAGCACCCTATCACAGTTTTAAAATATCATTTTCAGTAACATTATTGTTTTCATCATGATTACAATGCAATAGAATTAGTGATTATAATTTCCTTGGCTGTCAGTGTATGTACCGTATGCATACAGTACATGCATGCGTACGTACGTACATACACACATTATCCAGAATTAGTCCAAACCCGTGGGGGGATATGCGCACTTGATCTGGCAACCCAGAGCCAGTTCATCCCATAGCTCGCGGGGCCATCCCACAGCTGGCCAGCCGTAACCATGGCGACATTCTTTTACATAAAAACACGAATAGACAGCTGACAGTTGGGGAAATCGAAAAACGGGCTTCGCAGTTGGTAACATGGTAATGGTCAATGGCTGTGTGCAATTTCAGATCAATAGCTCCAGCCACTGAGGAGAACCGGGCAGAACAGTTTTTGGCCTCACCACGCACTACAGAGCTTTGTAGAATTATAGTAGGATGGCAACGCAAACCTGGTCTTCAACCACCCAAAATGTCACGCTGCCCGCACGCTGCACCCAACACCTACAACCCTTCCTGCTTACTTAGATCAGCTGTCTCTATCCCTCCTGTCCTGACCGTCAAACTGTGGCACAAACTCTCCATTTGCAGTCAGAACTGCAGGCTCACTCCTAATTTCCCTCTATATAGTCTGTAGATCTCTAGACTCCACCTCACCTCCCTATCACTTCACTGTCCTTGTATCCGTTCTTCAGACTAGTTTTCTATTGCATTTATATACTTTTTGTCTCCGCCAGGCCGAAAGGCATGGCGAGAGAGTATGTTTTCCACCCCGTCCGTCCGTCCGTGTGTCCGTGTGTGTGTCCGTCCGTCTGTGACCAGCTAATCTCCGGCACCGTTGGCTTGATCGCAGCGAAACTGTGCACACACACTCCCTGGATGCCAATTCAGAACCTTTGCCCCAATTTTTTCTCATGGGCCTTTTATAGCGCCACCAGGAGGCCGATTTGTGCAAAACACATTTTTTCACAGTACTCCTACAGATTTCGTCCAAAAATCACGCAAATCGGTACACAGTATCTCTGTAGTCATTAAACGAAACGGGTCATTCAGATTTCTCATATTCCATCCTGATTGGCTAAAAATATCTTCCAAAGTTTGCAGGAGTGCTCCGTTTTGAACAAAATGCCTCAAATCATGAACACAGCATGCAATTTCCGTGAAATTTTGCACGCTCATTCCCATTAGGCCGAGGAAAAACTACCATTTGAAATTTTTCAAATCAGCCTCATGGTGGCGCTATAACAGGCCGGTTCGTGTTTTTACCTATAATTGCACCGATTTGTGTAAAACTTTGTATGCACACTCCCTAGAGGTCAAGGAAAAACCTTTGCCCTGCATTTTTCACATCTGCCTTTTATAGCGCCACCAGGAGGCCGACTTATGTAAAACACATTATTTTATACTACTCCTTCCAATTTTATCCAAATTTCACGCAAATCGGTACACATGATCTCTATAGTCATGTGATCACGACGGATGTGTTTGATTTTTCATATGCCATACTGATTGGCTAAGATTGACATCTAAAGTTTGCATTATTGGCTTGTTTTGAACAAAATTCCGCAAATCATGAACGCACCGTCCAATTGTGCTCAAACTTTGCACGCACATTCACACTAAGTTGAGGAACAAATGCCACCCTTTTAACATTGGCCTGTTATAGCGCCACCAACAGGTCTAATTTAGCTAAACATGTTTTTAACAAAATGCCTCAAATCATGAATGCAGTCAGTGTCCGATTGTCGTGCAAGGCCTAAGAAGAAATGGCAACCTTTTCACGTTGGCCTATTATAGCGCCACCAGGAGGCCACAATAGCCTACCTGACCTGGCGGAGACCTGTGCTCCGAGGAGCACTTTTTCTAGTTTGTTTTGTTTCTTTGTTTCTTGTTTTTCTCTCGACCACAAATGTTAAGAATATGATTTAGAGAGTGTTGTTTAGACAGCTGGTTTATTGTTTACCCGGTATCCAAACTTCTTCGAGGCACTACATTGTTCTGTCTGCACTCTACTTTTTACCTTGTTTATTGACTAGAGCGCACTTCTCTAGTCGCTCAGGATAAGAGCATTTGTTAAATGCCTAACTGTAAAATGTAGTCTGCCTCCTTCCCTCCCTATACCTCCCTACCTACCTACCTACCTCCCTCCCTACCTACCTATCTATCTCTGTCACTACTTTATTCTCTCTCTATTCTTTCGGTAGCATTGTTTGCATAAACAAAGTTTAGGGTTACTGTGATATTTCAACTATAGCAACCAAGGGTCAGGCTGCGAGCACACACCTTTCTTTGGAAAAATGGACTTGTGTGTGCATCATTCTTCACCCCTCGATATGTGAGGCACCTTGCTTCTCACTTTTCATAACAGTCAAACACAATTCAACTCCACTGGTTGGTGGAGCAGGCAGCTGACAGCAGGCGCTTAATGATTTTGTGCGTGAGTGTGCGTGTGCGTGTGCGTGTGTGTGTGTGTGTGTGTGTGTGTGTGTGTGTGTGTGTGTGTGTGTGTGTGTGTGTGTGTGTGTGTGTGTGTGTGAGAGAGCACACACTTGCGTGCGTGCGCTCTGAGGGAGCCCAGAAACATAAAACCTAGCTGCAAGGGGAAAGTAGAGATTAGCGTCAAAATTTGAAAAAAAGAGTAAGTTAGAGAAAGGGAAAGACAGTGAGTGGGAGAGAGAGAGAGAGACAGACAGACAGACAGACAGACAGACAGACAGACAGACAGACAGACAGACAGACACACAGACAGAGACGGAGAGGGAGGGGGAGACAGAGATACAGACAAGATGGAGAGGCAGTGAGGAAGAGAGAGAAAGACACTACGAACCACTTAAACCCACTTGGCTCATTACTAGGTAATCCCCCACCACACAAAATCTCTTCATCAAAAATAGCTGATCTACAAGCTCAGAATGTTTTTGACATTGTAGATCGCCTCTTTTCGCTGAAGGCTGTCACCAGAATATGGACACATGTGGTTCAAGAGCCTATAAGGATAGCTTGTACTACAACTATAACTGCCTTTGAAGAACCATAGCAACTATCAGTACATGTAATTCCAAATTCACAGCTTTAACCATATCTTAAAAATCTTTTTCTGTTAATGTTTTCTTTTTTTTACATGTTTATTTAAATGTCATCCAAAGTAATTTAAATGTTGCCGAAATGATGTTGGCAAAAACTGTTTCACACCGTCCGAGTTAAATGAACACTCTGTATTTTGCTGTGTTGATGGCTCACCCCCAAGACATTATTATGTGTGCAGCATAATATTAATGACACCCTCGTTGATCATTTTACTATCTCTTCAAATCCTTTTCTGCTTGATCTTTTTAATTCACTTCTGGTCATTCACACAACGAAATCCCCAGTGTCAATTCGTCCATTTGTAATTCTGAGATTGTACGAATGTAACCATTTGTACATTCTCAGAGGTCAGTTGACACTGAGGAGTTTTTTTTTTTACAGCGCACGTGCAAAGTAGACCCATGGCATTGCCACAGCGCGGGGTTCCTTAAGTACCGAACACCCAGTAATTGAAGCAGCCCTGACAGTGCCCAAGGCTTCTTTTATTTGGCGAGATAGGCGGAGCAGAGTGTCACCGTGCCAATAAGCTGTTCCAGAAAGGAGCCAGCTGGCTGTGGCAAAATATCCAGCTCCATTGTGTGAAATAGGATCTTACAGGAGCATACAAAACGGAGAGGCAGCAATTGAGACACACTCTGCACCGTCATCACAGCACAGTACGTCCACAGACCATGGAGGACAGTGAAACAGAAAGTTTTGTGCCCATGTTATGATCTGGTGCGTTTTGTGACGTAGCCTACTGGCAATGGCAAAGGTGTCAGTTGCCCCCCCCCCTCCACGTTTTCTCATGTTTAAATACTCTACTGTTTATGCAGGGTATTTAAATATGCTAATTTGGGTGGGAAAAGGGTATACAGTAGTACAGTATGTAGCATGGGATTTCATGATTCTTTTTACAAGTAAACATATTACTCTAATGTGATTACAAGTACTGGGATTACATTATTGTGATTACAACTATAATTATAATGTAAGCAGAGTAACTAGAAACAAGCGCCCTTAGGGTGTTTGGCCACGTCCTACCTGAAAGCCCCCCACTCCATACCCTCATGCCCCCCCATCCTTTTCTCCAGGGGGTTTTAGCGAGGTTTCCAGGGGGTCCCTCGCTAAATTAGTTTGTATAGCATTACATTTTCTTTGCGAAATTTGAAATAATCTTAAACTCATGGAGGTACTTGGCACAAAATCTTTTCAAATTTGGGTCCACGGCCAAATCAATTTGGGGGTCGTTGACAGGTTTGAGAACCACTGCACAAGTCTGACTTTCCCGCCGCCCCCATCACCTGACTCAACCACTCCCCCCACTTCACTTGTCACCTCACCTCGTCCTCTCATTGGCTCAGGCTCAGCTGCAGATCATTATCAGTCAGACTGTCACACTCGCTTTCGTGTCACTTCACATCCTTCCCTAACGTTACCTTCAACCTACATCAGACCAAGGAATTTATTTTATAAGGAAGGGAAGCCGACGGCATTTTCTCTATCGTGCAATTCCATTTGGCAGTTTCGTCTCACTGGGTGGCAGACTCACACCGGAGGTTCAGTGAAATAACATTGGAGCCTATAAGAGCCAGCTGGACAGCTTATGAACAAACACTATTTCTGAACGATTGAGACCTTCATACACATTGTTTTCTGCTGTGTTGCTTGTCGATGTGTACACTGTATAATTTTATAGAGGTACCTAAAGGTCACAAAATAAGTTTCTGAACGGTAAGTATCGCGAGACTGTCTACCATTTCCTGTCTGGCGACCAAATCTCGCAATACCTACAAGCCAGAAACGATACCTACCACTGTTTAGGTGCCTCAATACAATTATGTACTGTGCACATTGAAAAGCAAGGGATTAGAAAATAACCTGTGATATGTCTTCTTTTATATTCTTGAACCGATTATATGACAAAGGGCACAATCATTCAGAAATAGTGTTTGTTCACAAGCTGGTCCATCCGGCTCCATTCACTGCAATGTATTTATTGATCTTCCGGTGTGAGGTTTGCCACCCATGAGTGTCATGGCACGTCCCCGGCGTCCAGCGCGTCCCTTCCTTTCAAAAGCTTCCTTGCATCAGACCCGGCCACACCTACATTCCTCCACACCTGCTGCTCGCCTGCTCGTTTAGGGGCTGCGTCCACCAAAGCATGTTTGTTTTCCCCCAGCTGAGAACACCAGGTGCTCTTCTGAAAACATCCATCTCACCTGAGGGCGCTCTGGAGATGCAACGATTTTTCAGCTGAGACACTTTGGTTGTCAGGCAAACCAAACCAACCTGTCTCTTAGAAGTATACATGTCGGCACAAGGCAGTACCGGAAGAAGGATTGACATTTTGGCAATGGTTGGGCACGTCAAAGTGATGGGTGGGAGGAAACAGGTCCCGAAGACCGAAGTCCCCGCTGTCGTGTGATGTAAAAACGAACAACGGAATAAAAATTAGTCACCGCTATTGAGGGACGGCCAAAAGACACAGCCGTAACGGCACTTTCGCAGTGAAAACCTGTACAAATCTTGTTTTTGGTTCAGAAAACATTACAGGGTCGAGCAGAGTATTTTTTTTTAACTCTCTGCAACCATTTAAAGAAATGATGAAATGAAAAATATTTTTCACACTTTTAGAGCATATCCATGGTCATAATATGGACATACCTAACAATAGATGGCAATTTTTGTGTATTCTTTATCAATACAAAGCAAGTCTTTTGCACACCTAAGGCGACAGGTGCGTAGGACAAGACCAGGCGAGGGCCCCAACATACTGAAAGAAAAAGCTCCCGCACTGTGTCTTCAAATGCAAGAAACATAGTTAATGGGAATACAACAAGGTTTTAAGGTCTGTTAGACCTTTGTCAGGTTATCTTAAGGACTAAGACAGTGTGCGGTTGCGGTGTGTATTCTTTATCAAAAGTCCTTAAAAGCCAATCAAAAAACGTACTGCACGATGACATACTATCCCATATTATGGGAAGACCCCTATGAATAAATATGAATCTGGTCTACTGGCAATGGCAAAGGTTCCGGTTGGCTTTTTTTCCCCCCTTCCACGTTTTCTCATGTTCAAATACCCTACTGTTTAGGCAGGGTATTTAAATATGCTAATTTCAGTGAATAAAGGATGTACAGTACAGTATGTACATGTGATTTCAGGATTTTTATGAAAATTAAACATATTACTCTAATGTGATTACAAGTATTGGGATTACATTATTGTGATTACAACTATAACTATAAGTAATAAACTAGAAACAAGTGTCCCTAGGGCGTTTGGCCCTGTCCTACCTGAAAGCCCCCCCACCCATAACCTCATGCCCCCCCCAACCTTTTCTCTGCAACTGCACTCCTAACCTGCTATTCTCCATATATCCACTGGATCACTGGTTCTCAAAGTGGGATCCAGGGAGGGGGAAGCGGGACCTTCTAATTGTTTGAAACACTGTTTCAGACTGAAACGTCAAAATAAAAAGCCATTTCACCAGGTTTTTTTTTAATTGCCAAACAGCAGCACACAATAGAAGCTCAGCGCCTTGTCACGCTGCTGGCATTAGTGACATTGGACTGCTTTTCTCTGGTTTTGACCCTCGCCTGCCTCACCAACCCTCCGTACCTCCTTTTTGTCTCATACATCTATTGAACCGCACCTGCTCTGCCCCAGACGTCTGCATTTAGGTCCTTTCCCCCTGCCGTGTTCCTGTCACCCTGCGCTCACCAGACGGCGGACGCCACAAAACGAGTGATTTCCCATACAATTGAAAGTGATTGGAATCACCACTTGTTCCCTGAGGGTACAAACTCGGTTGTCAAGTTGTCCCCTCTGAAATACCTTTGAAGAAACGGCTCAGTTCAGCATGTCCATGTCAACCTAGTACCTATACTTTTTTTTGTGTTATTATTATTATCTATCTACTTTAACCCGTGCATTTTTAGATTTTAGCGTATTCAAAAATAGCAGACATCGCAGTTCACGGGGCGTCACGGTGACTCAATCACTGCGAGCTTGTATACATCTGCCTTTTTTTTTTACCATTTTTGAAAAATCTTGAAAGTGTTATAATAGTTTACATTTATTTAACGCAAATCTTCTCTTCCGGGGGTCCCTGGTACAAAATATCTTCAAATGGGGGGTCCGCGGCCAAATATATTTTGGGGGTCCTTGGCACGAACTACTGATTTAGAAGGCATTTGTAGAATCAGCCTCAGGTCTTAATGGGTTAACAGAAATCGCTTGAATACATTTTAAAGCTCCATTGTGCGATGTGTGGCCACTGCCGATAAACAAGGGGAATTACTTTAAATGTCTGTAAAAAAAACAGCCCCCCCCCCCAACTCAGCTACTGGTGGTTATGTTGCGCTTGGCAAATCCACCATAGAGGGAAGCATGGCTAAACTCTGGGGGTTTGAACAGTGAGTCTTAAGAGGAGCTTAAGAGAATTAACGTCTCATGATTATGCAATTGTGAAAAACTATAATCCGAAACAGTGGAGGGCATATTATGAAAATGTAACTCTGGAAATTTGACAAAACTAATTAAAAATATAGTTGTTTTTATTGTATTGTATAGTTTAGTAGCCTAATTCAGAGGACCAAAAGTAATTTGATTATTTTGCACTTTGTTGGAGTGGGTTACTGTTAGGCCTGCTGATGACAGCATGTAAAAGTTAAATAAAAGGCACAGGCTGTACAAGGCTATGTTTCCAGGGTTCTATGTATGTCCCCCAGTGGTTATGTAGAACCTGGGAATAAATGGTGCATTTATATAACGCCCTTATCCAAGGCTCTTTACAATGTGCATTACATTCACCCGTTCACACACGCATTCATACACCGAAGGAAACCATGCAAGGCACCAACCTGCTCATCGGAAGCAATTAGTGGTTCAGCGTCTTGCTCAAGGACACTTCGACACTTAACTCTGGGGGAGCCCGGGATCGAACTGGAAACTTTCAGGTACACAAGCGGCCGCTCTACCTTGTGAGCCACTGCCGCCCCCAGCCCCCCACTCCCGCGAACATACAGTAGTGGCACTCCGTCTAATTCTTCTAAAAATGTACCACTTGGTGGAGTAGACCTCACAAAAACACGAAACAGTAGTTGTACGCGAACGACAAGACAAAGTCACTTTTCTTAAAAAGAGGTTTACTTAGAAAACACAAAAATTTACAGAGTCAAGTGTACGGTCAAAACACTGTGTTGCTTCCGTAAGTGTCTGACTCCAACTGAACTAAAAGACTGTGACATCATCACATCTATACAAAGGTGCATCAAATACTAGAATAATTAGGCCCCACTTAAACATCGAACAGATTAACAGGTCAGGTCAGCTAGACCTTTTTAGACACACCTGATACTTATGAATTGTAATAAAACACAGGTGCATCAAATACTAGAATAATTAGGCCCCACTTAAACATCAAACAGATTAACAGGTCAGGTCAGCTAGACCTTTTTAGACACACCTGATACTTATGAATTGTAATAAAATGTAATCAAATTACCAGCAAAAGCTTTTTAACCTTTTTTAACAAAAACTGTACTGAATCTTAAACATGAATTAACTCTAAATAAAACAATGACAATTGGCTCCTACACAGTAGATCCCTGGGACCCTTTATCAGATCTGAGGAAGATAGGACCCTGGGGAAATAGGACTCTTTGTAAGAACTGGGGAACATAAGACCCTGAGAACATAGGACCCTTGGGACCATGAGAACATAGGACCCTGAGAACATAGTACCCTGAGAATATAGGACCCTGAGAACATAGGACCCTGAGAGTACCCTGAGAATATAGGACCCTGAGAACATAGTACCCTGAGAGTACCCTGTGAATATAAGACCCTGAGAGTACCCTGAGAATATAGGACCCTGGGAACATAGTACCCTGAGAGTACCCTGAGAACATAGGACCCTGAGAGAACCCTGAGAATATAGGACCCTGGGAACATAGTACCCTGAGAACATAGGACCCTGAGAGAACCCTGAGAATATAGGACCCTGGGAACATAGTACCCTGAGAGTACCTTGAGAATATAATACCCTGGGAACTTAGGACCCTGGGAACATAGTCCCTGTTTATTTCCATGCCTCGCCCTTGATCAAACAAACCTGCGTAGGGAGTGGACCATGCCTCTGCAAAAAAAAAAGGTGGCATGCTCGAGTAAGCAGCTTCATTAAAAAAAAGTCTCTCCCTTTTTAATCCTCCCCCCCTTGCTGCACAGGGATCTCGCCTTGAGAACACGACCATTCACTGGAAAGCTGTTGTACGCTGGGATACATTAATGCACCACCGCACGCAGTCTGGCCGAACGTGACACCGTCGGTGGGATTTCTAATAACATGTTCAGTGACTCAGAAAGCAGTTAATCCAAAATGAATGAATCCTTAATGAGGCAAACATCGCTTTCTCCACCCAAACACCAATTTCTTCTGTGCCTTTCATTAATTATGGTACAATTTACCTCGGCTTCTGCAGGGTGGGTGGGTGGGTGGAGGGGAGTTTTGATCATTAGATAAATGGTGTAATTCAAGGGCCATGAGCCTTCGCCAGTGGAAAACATGTGAAATGTTTGTTTTTTTTAAACACGTTGTGGCCCAGTGAGGGAGATTGAGTCACAGAAGGATTAATCCATTTATACTTTGGCTATAGTAGGGGCTGCTAAGTGAAAAATCGTTACGCGGCGGATAAAAGCATGAAATTTGATACAGATGTCCCTTGGGTCATCCTAAAACATCCTAGAAGGGGTGCCCAAAAAAATCTTAAACAGGAAGTGAGTTATGGACAAAATCCAAAATGGCCACCTAAACTGTTGACCGTTGACTCAAAAGACACCAAAAGAATCTCCAAAAAGCATAAAATTTGGCACACATGTCCCTTAGGTCATCCTAAGACATCCTAGAAGGGGTGCCCAAAAAAATCTGAAACAGGAAGTGAGTTATTGACCAAATTGAAAATGGCCGCCTAGTGTTGTCGATTGACTCAAAAGACAACTAAAGAATCTCCAAAAAGCATAACATTTGGCACACATGTCCCTTGGGTCATCATAAGACATCCTAGAAGGGGTGCCCAAAAAAGTCTTCAACAGGAAGTGAGTTATTGACAAAATTGAAAATAGCCGCCTACAGTGTTGGCGATTGGCTCAAAAAGCCTATAGAATCTCCAAAAAGCATACAATTTGGCATACATGTCCCTTGGGTCATCCTAACACATCCTAGAAGGGGTGCTCAAAATAATCTGAAACAGGAAGTGAGTTATTGACTAAATTGAAAATGGCTCCCTACAGTGTGAAAGATGATGCAAGATACCTAAAGAATCTCATAAAAGCATGAAATGTGGTACAAATGTCCCTTGGGTGATCTGAACGCATCCTACAAGGGGTGCCCAAAGAGGTTTTAAACAGGAAGTGACCGCCTAAAGCAGTTGACACAAAAGAAAACATAGGGATGTCATAAAAGTGTACCATTTGGTACGTACATTGAGTGCTTCTTAATATATCCTAGAAGGGGTTATTTATTTGTTTGTTTGCTTGTTTATTAAACTTTTTAGGAAGGGACCATGTTGAAGAAATTCTAAATGGCTGTTTAAACAGTTGACCACGGCAGTCTGCATATTATGCAGACTCAATACGACAGGTTATGCAGTGCATAACCTGCCGTATTTTGTAGTCTACCTTCTGTTTTCATTTCTACATCATCTTATTTATTTTACTTTCTGCATTATTTGTATTTTATTTTACTCTTTGAATCTTCTTTATTTATCTAACTCTCTGCATATTCTTATTCATTTTACTCTGCATCTTATCATATTCTTATTTTACTTTCTGCATCTTATTTATTTTGCACTCTACATCTTCTTGCTGGTTTTACACTCTATCTTCTCATGTATTTTCTTCTTGATCATTGCTGTTTTTTTGTGATTAGTGTTTAGTAACTACATGTATTCATGTGTGCCATTTCGCAATTACCAGCACATTGGCATAATGCTCTGCAAGGTAACCCATTATCCCGGCATCTACACTTTCTCGAACAGAAGGGCTCAGCTTTGCAGCCACACTTGAGTTCTCTACTAACTTTGGCAGCCTCTGGCAAGAGTGTCCATAAAGGTGTCCACGAATCAGCGACCATCCATATTTGTCAGGAGATGGTAGAGATTGCATAGCTTTCAGGCTTCTGGACCAAATGCCAGATTGGCAAACTGCTCGATTTGAATGTTGTAGCAGTGCAGCCCGTGGGGGAGGAGTGTTTTCCATTGAGAGACTATTAAAACTTTTTTTGGGCACCCCTTAAGATGCATTCAGATCACCCAAGGGACATTTGTACCAAATGTCATGCTTTTATGAGATTATCTTTTATGAGTGTCTTTTGCATCATCTGTCAACACTGTACACGGCCATTTTCAATTTAGTCAATAACTCACTTCCTGTTTCAGATCATTTCAGGCACCCCTTCTAGGATGTCTTAGGATGACCCAAGGGACATGTATGCCAAATTGTATGCTTTTGTGAGATTCTTTAGTTGTCTTTTGAGTCAATCGATAACACTGTAGGCGGTCATTTTAAAATATGTCAATAACTCACTTCCTGTTTAAGATTTTTTTGGGCACCCCTTCTAGGATGTCTTAAGATGACCAAAGGGACATGTGTGCCAAATTGTATGCTTTTATGAGATTCTTTAGATGTCTTTTGAGTCAATCGACAACACTAGGCGGCCATTTTCAATTTCGTCAATAACTCACTTCCTGTTTCAGATTCCTTTGGGCACCCGTTCTAGGATGTCTTAGGATGACCCAAGGGACATATGTGCCAAATATTATGCTTTTTGGAGATTCTTTTGATGTCTTTTGAGTCAACGGTCAACAGTTTAGGTGGCCATTTTGAATTTTGTCCATAACTCACTTCCTGTTTAAGATTTTTTTGGGCACCCCTTCTAGGATGTTTTAGGATGACCCAAGGGACATCTGTATCAAATTTGGTGCTTTTATCCGCCGCGTAACGATTTGGCCATTTTTTGTGGTTAGCAGCCCCTACTACTATTCAAAATAGCCGATATACAAGATCTGCTTTTTTTTTTTTTTTCAAATCCAGGGGTCCCTGGAACAAAATGTTTTGAGATGGCGGTCCGCAGCCAAATACATGAAAAAGTTTGAGCACCATTGACATAGCAACATACGTGTTTCAGAAAACTGTTAGGATTTAGAAGACATTTTGTAGAATCGGCCTCAAGTCTTAATGGGTTAAGCCTGATTCATGCTTCGTTGGATGAGGATGTCGCGCGGCGAAAGAAATAGCTGATGTACAAGCTCACCACATATACGCCGCGTCGCAAATATACAACGCGCCGTGAGCTTGTAGATTGGCTGTCTTCAGCGGGCGATGCCGTTGTGCGGTGGAGTATATACGTTTTAGGGATTACCATGCAGCAGCACTCTCAGTGCGGAGAACTTAAGCCCAGAAACATCAGCGTGGAAAGATATCGTCACTGTCAGACATGAAACCTTCTATCTCCATGTTTCAACTTTTTATGTTTTTTTTAATGCCCCACTTCAGGTCAGGTGTCACACAAAAGCTGCATTTTTGCTATTTTTTTAAATTTGTTTTCAGCGGTTACTGGAAGTGTGTGTGTGTGAGGGGTTTACAAATATTGACCCAATGCAAAGTATTAAAAAGAGCTTGCGACTAAATAACTACATGGGATCCATTGAGAACACAGGTTCGTTTTTCCCCCAATTTTCTGAAAAATGTTTGGACTTACAAGGTTTCCACCTGGCAACGACAATATGGTAATAAGACATTAAATTCCATCTCCTCCAGCATCCTTCTCTCACTCTCTTTCTTGATCTCATTCTGTTTCTCCACTCCCTCTACCCTCCCCTCCCTCTCTCTCTCTCTCTCTCTCTCTCTCTCTCTCTCTCTATCTCATTCGGTTACTCTCTACTCCCTCCTGCCGTCTCTCTCTAATTTCCACTCCCTCTCTGTACCCGCCTCTCTCACTCACTCTCTCTCTCTTCCCCCTATCGCTTCTCGCTGCACCCATCGCTCTCTATTCTCCCTCATGTTGTCTCTCTCTTGTGCCCCCCCCCCCTCTCTCTCTCTCTCTGTCTTTTTCCTAGCAGTCTCTCGGCCTCACTATCTTGCCTGCCATTCATTCAAACTCCCATCTCTCTCTTCAGTGTGTGGATACTTTTCCTTAGTAAAGCATCACTTTCCCTCTCGGCGTTGTCTCTCTTATCTTGTTTATTTCATCCGTCTCTGAGGATCCATCGCTCCCTTTCATGTTTGACTTTCTATCATTGACCGACCCAAGCCCCACCCCCACTCCCACCCACCCACAAATACACACAGGCATGCACCCACCCACAAATACACACAGGCAGGCATGCACACACACACACACACACACACACACACACACACACACACACACACACACACACACACACACACACACACACACAGCTGTGTCTGTTTGTGATATTGTTTCTGTCGGGTTGGAAACGTCATATGTCCAAAACTGTTACTTTTCAGGATTCAAATTCAAAAATATAAAAATATATATAAAAAGTAGCAGAAGTTCAAAATGCATCGCTTCGCGCCGCGTTAATTTTTGAAAAAAACACGAAAAGTTAGAATATGGAGATAAGAGGTTTCTGCCCAACAGCGATGGTGTGTGTGTGTGTGTGTGTGTGTGTGTGTGTGTGTGTGTGTGTGTGCGTGCGTGTGTATGCTTGTCACCCAGAATAATGTGCCGCCACCTAGCGAGACCCTACGACAATTCGATCACTGAGTCACCTCTCAAAGCATGCTGATTGACAGAGAGAGAGAGAGAGAGAGAGTAGCCCCAAGGCTACTCTCTCTCTCTGTGTCAAATCTCTGGTATTGATCCCAATCAATACCATTTTCGGGTTTCTGATCCGGTCGGAGCGGAAATAACTTTACGTCATCAGGCGGCCGGAAACGACGACCGGAACCTCCGATGCCGTGCACCTCCAAAGGGATTCCCCTAGTTTCAAATGTGTTTAGTTTGGTAGCCTATAATAATCGTCTAGTTTTTTAAATGTATAATAATCGTTTGGTATGTCTACCTCGTAACACGACTAGCGAGACTAAACAAATTGATTCACATTATGTGGGGAACAAAAATAATGCGGCGCCAACCGGAACACCGGCGCCACAATTCCCCCCCCCCCCCCCCCCTTTTTCTAAACCGGATCACACAGGCCAGTATAGAACGAATACCAGGCTTTCCTGAGCGGGAGAGAGAGAGAGAGAGAGAGAGAGAGAGAGAGAGAGAGAGAGGGATGACACAGGTGTACAGATAACATCAAGTGCAGCGTATTGGACGACAAATCAACATAAATTGAGAGGAATATCCCCAGAGCTGAAAATCAATAGCTGACAGCCAATATGATATCGCTACTGTCGGGTGGAAAGCTTGTACGTCCAAATCCGTTTCCTTTTTTCATTTATTTACATTTTTAATAGTGTAAATTGCAGATCTACAAGCATACGTCATGTGCTTGTAGATCTGCTATTTTCACTGCTTTCGTGCGACACTCTTGTATGATGAAGTAGGGCGTTAATTTATGAAAAAAAAACAACGTACAAGCAAACTGGAAATTGGAAACTTGGAGATACAAGGTTTCTGCCTGACAGCGATGATATAGAACATGTCCTTATCAACATGTTCAACACACACACACACACACACACACACACACACACACACACACACACACACACACACACACACACACACACACACACATGCACACACTCCCGCTGGTATATAATTTAGTCGACCGCGCTGAGCGTATGGCTGTTGTGAAGTGGAGAAGAATGCTGCTCCAATCCTCTCTCTCTCTCTCTCTCTCTCTCTCTCTCTCTCTCTCTCTCTCACTCTCTCTCTCTCTCTCTCTCTCTCTCTCTCTCTCTCTCTCTCTCTCTCTCTCTCTCTCTCTCTCTCTCTCTCTCTCTCTCTCTCTCTCTCTCTCTCTCTCTCTCTCTCTCTCTCTCTCTCTCTCTCTCTCGCTCGCTCGTAACCAGGACTGTTTTGATGTTGTGTTTCCCAGCACCACTGAAACCACTTTGAAACACTTTCAAAGGGGACAAATCCAGTCCCAGATAACCGCCTGTTGAGACCACGATACTGTAGAACAGCATGTTTGTTCTTGTACATTAACACCTCAAGCTATTGTTTAAGTCCATGCACTGACCCGTGTTTATTCAACGGCTGGCTCGGCCTCGCATTTTTTATCAAGCAAACACTTCGCTCTCAACCTGCCATCACTATTTTGGCCATGTCATTATAGGCAAAATAGCTTATTCAGTTCACTGTGAGCTTGTAGATTTGCTGTTTTCACTACTGGTCGTACTATGAATTATATAGCTATCATGGAAACAAGCCCCCTGGGGATATCCTTTTTAACATAACCCTTTGACTGTACTACCTGTATTAACAAACCTGCTAATAAAGTATTCAATCAATCAGTCAAAACTAAACAAAAATTCTGCCAACTAGTACTGAGGAACCTCTTTTGGTGTTCTGTAGCACCTATCTGAAATGGTGCCATATAGAACCATTAGGGGTGTCTAAACTGAGCTGAAGAACCAGTAGAGAACCTCTAAAGAACCCTACAGGGGCTGAACAGGTTCAGAGCACGACAATATAGCACCTCAACCAATCACAAAGATCCACTGAAGAACCAATATTCTTCTCATCCGGGGTCCCCAGCTAAATTACATAAAAATCACTTTTATAATACATCAGCAATTATACAAAAACAATCTTGAAAGAATGTCAGAAAACAAAGTATATGGTTGAAGCATTAACAGAGCTGTAACAACACAAAATCTTTTCATATGGGGATCCGCACTGGTCCATTATGCCATTAAGACCTGGAGCCGATTCTACAAATGTCTTCTAAATCCCAACAGTATTCTGAAAAAAAGTGACACAGATGCGTTTCCAGGTCTAAACGGATTATGCAGTGACGGGTCTAAACGGATTATGCAGTGACG